>NC_067202.1:6196957-6429457 GCF_000699445.3 Schistosoma haematobium | reverse complement strand
GCCACACAAATCATTCGAATTATGTGAGGGCTGGAATACTGTCCGGGTGCCCAGACTGAAGCGGATGGCTTTTTAGGGGCCACTACCCGAGCCTTCGACCTAAAGGTCTGACGCACAAGGCAGTGGAGCAACGCTGGAAGGTGCAGTCTTGTTGTAGCTGGTGGCCAATAGTTGGTTCATATGCCATTTGTTCCCTTTAGGATACTGGAGCCCATGTGCACCGTTGGTTTGAAATCAGTATTTTCCAACTCCCTAGGTAGATCCTCCAACCCGGTTAAAGCGCCGGACATTCGCTTCTCGTCCTCTCGAGTTCGTAAACAACACCCCTGCCACAAGAAGCCAGTGAGTAGGACTTCCTGTCAGTGACTGTATACGCTTGGACATATGAGAGTATTTCGAGGGGAAGGATTGACTCTCCCCACCCTCGAGAGTACCAAGGCATTTGGGCGGTGGGACTAGTGATGTATTTAATGTATGTTCTTCATATTTTATGAAGGCACTCTGTAATTTTTGCACTAAACAATGAATTGGTTAACTCTACCAAGTCTTGTTCACCACATATATACTGACGGATACAATCTCCTATGAACAGAACACAGTTACTAGGACAGTGAAAATGACTCAATAGTCATATGCTGTATGAGTTATTAAAGTCAGTAAATCACGTGAATGTGTGTATTTATACAGGTGTTACAACGTAACGTTGAAACAAAATGGCGCTTTTTAACTGACACCAAGTGCACGTTTACGAACTTGGGGCTTTAAGTTACACTGTTTGTGTAAAGACTTATGACATTATACAGGCTGTCCAAACTAAAGTCGTTCAGTTATAATCTAAGTAGGACATGGTAAAAATGTATTTTAGCATGAATTGTTACGAGACACCATAGCATAGCAAGAAAAATCTACAAGATCAGGAGCAAAATAGTCGAATAAAAAGACAGTAGGACCAATATATTGAGTGAGAGTTCAAACATTAGTTCAATAAAACAGAAAGAATGAATTCGTGGAATATAAAAATCCGTGAATAATATAACTCAAAATTATAAGGAAGATGATAAACAGTGAACACAACGATACACCATTTAAGGTCTTTAACAACTGTTCATATATATCCTTCAAACCTCAATCAATTGATAGTCTACACTGACCGAAACAGTTCAAACTAACAGTCAATGACTTCATAAGTTAATCTAATATCTCATGATCTATTTACTCATAAACTTTTTCTAAAAATCTACTTTTATTTTAGTCCAATATTAGGTATGTACACAATATATCAACCGATCAGAAAAATCGGATAAATATAAGACCAAGAATCAAATCAATGGGAGATACATTCAGAATAAAGAATTAGACAGTGCCAGGTTAAAGGTCAACAATAACCAGTCAAGATCGAGGTCTACAGAATAAGCTGAAAGTCATATGTGGAGAATTTCGAACACTTCACTTCTACCTGAAGTTTGTGCTGATGATTTTGTTCAGAAGAACAATCAAAACCCCACGACCAAACCATCCAGCTCAGAGAACAAAACTTCGCCAAAAATCATCCACCTGAGCTACAAATCTATTCCACTATCTCTTAAACGAAGTCAAGATTAGTAACAACGGGATAATTTGAATTATCTGTAATAATGATATAAACTTTTTTATAAAGCTTATCAACTTACTTATCAGTCGAATTAAGAACAGACGATAACCAATCAGAACATTTAGACATGACATACTCCACGAAAATGTCAGATTGTGAAGCTAATTCCCTATTCGAAGAAAATAAAAGAAAGACTGTTGTCGAAATTTCACAAAGCATTTCATGTCTATGTGATACAACAAGAAAACACAATACTTGAACAATGAATTCCGAGTGTGAAAGTTGTTAACAAAATGTAAATGAATAAAGATTGAGTTATAACATCCTTTATTTTCCTATATTTATGTGTTCATGTGTGTGAAAATGTATTAATGTGTATTATTCATGTGACAATAGCCTTTTGTTTCCTCTTTTAGATGCATAATTGACATTATCGACACTTTCGTGTTGTCGTACATTTTGTTTATTTTCGATCCCTGTGGATAGTGCTGATCATACTCTCTTGTTCATTTTATTGTGGCCACCACTAGTATAAGTGGATCGACATCCTGAGCAATGTAAGGTGATTGGAGGTAGTCAACAAGAAGCTTATTCCTATCGAGAAGTACTGTCTACCAACCTGCAGGTGTAATATAAGCTGTAATAGAAATACTCCAGAAGACGTGGAATAAGTTCATAAAATCACTGAGTACTAATCTGACCTATACTGGGTAGAAGTAAACTACCTGGTCAGGATCCGAGCGACAACTGAGGTCAGTTGTTTGGGTGTCATGTCTCAGAATCTGTCACTCCTCAGTCACTTCTAGATATTGAACTCCAATATTCTTTTGAACACACATCCTTTCATTCCTTCTCAAAGATATGTTAAACCACAAACTGATTTGGACTAGACATTGAGAGCTAAAAATCACTAGATTGCTGTTTCACCCTAGTATGGTACTCCTTAACATTAGTATTCACCAATGACCCTGGAACTGATCAAACAAAAGACCTGCAAGTCTCAGTGAGTGGGTTACATTCAGAAAATTGAATTTACAGTTTGACAATTTACAATTATAGTTTCGATCAAACCAAGTTAATCTGCAATCATCATTCATTCACATCGATGATATGTGTGTAACGCCCAACATGGTCTACTGATCACGGGTCCTCACTTCAAGAATTTCGATTCATTTCGTTACAAATGTATGCATATGTAAATGTGATAAAGTGAAATTTATGGCAATATTGTGTACTATATATTGTGGCTTATGACCGCAAGTCTTTTATGGCTTGGGGTACTAATTAATATTACGTGTTATATTACTTAATCAAGATTCTGACTACTGATTGATTCATCTATATGCCAGAACGACCGGTGACCTATCTACCAATTGATACACTAACTCATGAACAACGACCGAGATTGTTACGCTTACTGACCTTCTAGTTCGTTCTAATCCAGTAACCAATCAGAAGACGCAAATAGGAAACAGATCAGTTCTCTATTGTACTCAATTCAACCATGACTCGAAATTCATACAATAATTTACCTACTATCACTGAACATACATCACACCAAATCGCACTATCATACCATTAGTGATGCAGTACACAGTAAATCAACAATAACTAAGGAATAATAAAAAGTATAAGGATAGTTGGTAGCTCCATTAAAAGCTTACAGTAAGAAGGGTATAGAAATGCAACAATACAGTTATCTACTAATAAAACAATAAAAGCGTAGATAATGATAATGATTCTAAAAGTAGTTCCGAAGTCCCAACTTTCCCAATGTTCATACCCTTATAATACTTTGTAATGAAAATTCTTTACTGTAATATATACATCTAGTATTGAATAGAGTGATTAACATCATTATATTCACTTGAGAAACCATTAAAAACATGGATATAGTTCCAACTTCAAACCAAGCATTTAATACACAGAGTAATTGTCCATTTGTAATGGGATACTCATGTGTGGTTGCTCGTGGAAGGAAGATATGGTTGATAGCTGAGCGCAGACTGTCAGACACAGATCGTTAACTACAAATGATTTTATTCTTATCAATGATTTCTACTCTGAACTCACTGAGTAAAATAATTATGTTGAATAAAGTGTTGGTTAACGTCATAAACCCTGATCCTCTATATCTAGTCATGAAATAATTGTATATCCTGTATGACATGATCCAGTCTGTGTACAGCGTATAGATTGAATATCCAATTTAATGGTAACTGTTTAACCACAGGTCATCGATTGATTAAATTATCGTGTTGTAGTATTATAATGTAAATTCACTTGACGTTGTTTTACTTGTATCTTCTCATTGTTGTTTAGGACTGCAGTTGATCAGCCTCTTGTTGGCATATGCGCATCCTATGCGGATTGTCTCGATATAGCCTTAAGTCACAAGCTTTTTAAGCAAAGATGGATAGTGGCTAGCAGTGGAATCCGTGACGCGCGTTTCATCCTACAACAAGAGCCTAATCAACTGCAGTCCTAAACAACAATATGAAGATACAAGTAAGACAACGCCAAACGAATTTAAACTTCAACCCATTGCACAAGCAGGTGACTATCAGGACTCAGTAGCTAAGTGGATAACGCGATTTCGTTTGAAGCGAACAGTACTGGATTCGAGTCTCGGCGTAAACATCAACTCTGGGATGCAGGTACATCCAGCTGACAAAACGCGCGTCCTGGATTCCACTGCTAGCCACTATCCATCTTTGCTTAAAAACAGTTGTTTTTTATTCTTCATTTTTTATAAAAAATCAATTTACCTGTTAAATGAGCAAATTTTAATATCCACATAAAACCATAAGCTTGATGATAATTTAATTCCATGTCAGTTTTCATTAATTGTTTTTCAATCCATGTATTCCATATTATCCAATTAGCAATTAATGAATCCCAATAACTCTGAATAAATCAAATCGTACATACAAAAAAACAAAAACAAGAAACGATAATAAATCGATTAATCTTTTGAGTTCATTGTTATTTTCTAGCACCGACCAATACGAATAGATGACTTTAAGCAAACAATAAGCAACAAGGATGAAGAAGACTGATAATCTATGACTGAATATTAACTAGCCCCAAACGAACAGGAAAAGAACACAAGACCAGGTAGATCAGATAGCATCATATCATAAAAATTGAAAACAACTATACAAGATCAAGCTGAAAGTTGTTGTAATTAAGGGAGACTGTGAATAAAGTAAGAATAGTAAATTGTATGAGAGTGGTTAAAGGGTCAATCGAAAACTTATGATAAAAGGAATATCAATTCATATAATAGTGTTTAATTAACTATACAATTGGGATATAAATATAATAATAGTCCATAAATCAGTTCTGAAAGTTAACATTTCTTTAGTCTTTGTTCGGATATAACATTAATATGTGCTCTAACTTCATTTATTTATTCATTTGCAAATGTGGAAGTTTCTGACTGTGATGAAAAGTGATGTACTGACGTTAAGATGGTTGGTAGTAAGTAATCGACAAGAATGCCTAGATCTTTTATCAGCTGGTACTCAACAAGAAGGTGTATGTGTAGTTTGGAAAACACTGAGTAGTTCAGTCACACAGTCTGACATGCTACCATTGATTTATACAGCTCGTGACTAAACGTACTGAAGGACTGAGGTACTTTCATTGATATATCACTGAGTAGTCATCAATGCCAAATGAAAACAATCAATCAGAAAATATCATGTGAAAATATAAATTAGGAAAATGAATATTATCAACCGTTGATTTTATGTAACTAGCATAGTTCCCTCATCAACATACTTTCAAAGTTGGACCCTTGATCAGCATGTAGCTGCTATATTGCTTTACATCAGGTAATCATCTCATAGTCGAACAATTCTTTCTAGAAGTACTAACACATTATTTTGTAAAGCAGTCGGTCATAACTAATATATATATATATATATATATATATATATATATATATATATATATATATATATATATATATATATATATATATATATATACGGAAACTGTTACGTCTTGGTAGGAATGACTATGTATTGGGGATTCTGGTTAGCCTACAACAATTACAAATTCAGAAGCGACTGAGACATTCTAATATGAACATTCCTACCTCAGTTGACACACAACTATCACTGAACACTGAAAGAAAATGAAGTGTAGGAAAAACTCAATATTCGAACAGAATAACATGAAATAGTACGATTCAGTATGTATAATAACGAAGGCATGTTCCTGAATCGTACAAAAAATTGGACGACTAAGAGTAGTGACAACCAATCATAACAAAGGTCAAAGGTTACGCGAAGAACTGATTTAGGAAAAAGGCAAATTCTTTAACATGATAATAACAAAAATGAAGTAGTTTTGTAGATCGCTTTAGTAGAAATGAACCACATTTTTTCAAAGAAAACTGATTATAGTAAAAAAAAGCAACAACTATGACAACAAAATAACATCCAAAAATCGCTTACTTGAATAATATCCAATATGAAAGGAATCCCTATTGCACCAGTCTCTTCAAAACACAAATGAATTGTATCATAGAAGAGTGAAATTGATTGTATTACAACATCTTTGTTCAATTTATCCAAAACATCTGGTGGATTATTATTACCAACTGTCTAAATGTATATGGAATTATCATTATTACACAGTATTTAATAAATGTAAAATGCAAGATTGAAAAAAGACTTTTGGTCATCTTTCTACAAAATATTGTTATTCATAAGTCCACTCGTTCACTAGGTATTTGGATACATGAATTATACTCTAGGTGTTAAGGGCTAATGATACTAACTTGTCACCCAAAATGTAATAAGTAGAACGGTGTTCGAGCTTACTGTTTATCTAAAACAGGTTAGCTAGTCAATCAAAACAGATTAAAATATTTAGATGGCGTAATGAGAATTCTACCAGAACTAATGTGATATCATATAAGGGTACTTATATTTTATCAGTATAGGATTGTGATGATTGTTGAGTTTTAATTAAGATCATGAACTGGTCAGAAGCCGTGACCAGTGGAGTTCGACCGTGTTACCCACTGAAGACAGTGCAAGATGTTCGCGCATTATCGTGGATCAATTAAAGTTAGATATTAATACCTTTGAATCACATCTCAGTAGTCTAAAGGTTAAGCGTTCGCAGGCGAAACCGAAGGTCCTGGGTTCGAATCCCGTGTGCAGGATCGTAGATGCGCACTGCCGAGTTGTCCCATACTAAGATGAAACGGCCATCCAGTGCTTCCAGGTTTTCCATGATGATCTAGCTTCAATTGACTCATGAATTCAACTATTAAAATTACTACGACTTCCAAAAATTCTCATTCTGAAAATAAATTTTAAATAATGGAAACTATGAGAGATATATAAGAGGTTATTTATTATTACTGCCCCCAAATGCCCTGGTATGGCCGAGAGTGGGGTAGGCCTGTCCTCCCTCTCGAAATGCTCTCACACAGCCACGCGTATACAGCCTTTGCCATTTTAAATAATCAAACCTATGAGAGATATATAAGAGGAGAAAGAAAGAAAGAAAGAAAGAAAGAGAAAACGAATAAAAATATAACTTACAATATTTAATTCATTTCGTTTATAATCAAATTGTTTATGTATATAATTACTGAATAATTCTGGCAACTTTATAAATGGATGAATAAATACTTGAATTAATTGAATAAAAGCCAATTTGAAATTGTCAACATTATCCCGATTAGAATCAATATTATTGTTATTTATTCTTAATAAGGTTGTTATATCTTTGGAACAAACTTTTCTGTTTGTTATGTCTGAAAAAGAAATTAAAGTAATTATTAAGATTGTTACTTTTATTAATAAGAATACTAATGTTAATCAGATCTAAATTATTTTGAAGGTGTAATATATCTCCACAAGGAGGAATCAAATATGTATGCGCCACACAAATGAATTGATTTCTGTGAAGGCTGGAATACTGCCTGAGTTCCCAAACTGAAGCAGGCAGTTTTCTTAAGAAGCCATTACCCAACCTTTTGACCTAGAAGTCTAATCCACAAGGCAGTGAAGCAACGCTAGAAGATGCAGTCCCGTGGTAGCCGGTGATCAACAATAGGTTCATACGCCATCTGTTTCCTTAGAATCCTGGAGTCTATGTGCAGTTTCGGTTTGGAGTCAGAGTTTTCCAACTCCCCTAGTTGGATCCTCCATATCTGTCAACCCGGTTAAAGAGTCTGACATTCGCTTTTCGTCCTCCAGCCGCAAGAAGGCACTGAGTATTTGGCGTTGTATAGTTTTATTATACAGCTACCGTTGTTTTTAAGATATGGTAGAAAATTTTCGGCTTAAGTCAAGCTTCATTCTCTAAGCTGAATGGTTTAATACTTCTGAGCTTCTAAAAATTTACTGCTATTTTTAGTATTCCCTATAGAAAATTTCGAAATTTCCCCCAGTTGAATGTATGTTCATAATTGTCAACGTTATGGCGCTTGAGAGCTAGTTCGTGTTTATACAAACGAAGATAAACAGACAGCCTATATATATATTCGATCATGAACAGTAAAAACTGACAGTTAGGTGTTTTTTCCTACAAATCATGATGCATAGTGATCGGCAGGATTCGATCAACAATACAAAGGACTTGAAATACATGACATTGGTCACTACTCAGTGATCAACCAACTAATTATAAATATATCTTATTCATACAGCAGATCAGCCGGCACCTGAACAACTCAGTGATAACATCTTTGACTATGAAGCTAGGTGACACGGGATCGAATCCGCCAGGGAGAACCAGTTCCCTCAAGATTACAGATATACTATGTTGATAAGTTCCAAGTAGATCGGAACTTAGATAGAGAAGGATTTCCTGCCAGCTATTTCTAACCATAACCTTACATCTCAACAACATCGTGCATGGGATGTCTTCTCACTTAGATTAGTGACCAAATTGCAACTGCATCGACTTAAGTCGATTAGCACTAAAAAGCACATGACACACATAAACATTGGTCACTACTCAGTGATCAGTCGATTAAAGACAATAAAATTAGTTACCTGAATAAAAAGGAATTAGTAATTCTTCAAAATACTGTAAATATCCAACAGTTACCTGTGGAAATAAAATAAATGTAAAAATATGTGATTGATATTTTTCTCTAGAAAAAAATTTTTATCCAATCACTTAGTAATAAACTAGATAAGGGATATGGACACAGATGTTCATCGGTACAACTTGCTACAGTTTACACTGATACAATTAAGTTATGCAATTGCTTAGTAGTATGAATCTATTGGGAACAAAAGAACACAATAAACATAAACTTACGTAATAAAAAACGTATGGAATGTTATTGAAGACAAGAGTTGGGAAGAATATAGGGAATGAATAATATGTCCAATTGCAACCGGTTATAAGACATAAACACCTAAGATCTTATACTATCTATCACAGTTACCTCACATACCTTTAAAAAATCCCAGGTAGTTCGTACACACTACTACAGTGTAGAGCAACAACGAGTCACTACATGGACTGGTGTCCCGTTTTAGTCTGACCACCTTAGAGATTTTCTTCAATATAATTCTAACCAAACCACCGTTAAATATAAAGATGTATATGATGAAGCTATAGTTTCGCTATCATTAAAAAGACCATATACCTAACTTTAATATTGCTCACTCGGTAGTACCGACGCATGTGATGAAATACTGGTAACTTACTGCCATGTTTTGATAAAAACGACTAGAAATTGTGGCTGACCTGAGATGTATAAAAATTATGCCCCCAAATGCCCTGGTACGGCCGAGAGTGTGGAGAGTCCGCTCTCCCTCTCGAAATGCTCTCACACGGCCACGCGTATATAGCCTCTGCCAGGGAAGTCCTACTCACTGCCTTCTCGTGGCGGGGTTGTTGTTTACGAAAATGAGCGGACGAAAAGCGAATGTCCGGCGCTTTAACCGGATTCAAAACCAATGGTGCACATAGGCTCCAGTATCCTGAAGGAACAAATGGCGTATGAACCAATTGTTGGTCACCGGCTTCCATGGGACTGCATCTCCTTACGATGCTCCACTGCCTTGTGGATCAGACCTTCAGGTCGAAGGCTCGGGGTGTGGCCCCTAAGAAAACCACCTGCTTCGGTTTGGGCACCCGGGCAGTATCACAGCCCTCACACATATCGAATGAGATTTGTGTGGCGCATATGTATTTGGTGCCTCTTTGTACCATTATGTATGTGTTGAAATAAAATAATAATAAAAGTATAAAAATTAAGGGACGTTGATATATTTTAATACAAACAGTCCTACTGAAGAAGGTTTACAACACATCAACATTTGGTTGTTAACATAGAAAGAAGATGTAGGAAAGACTCAGTATGAGCACTAACCAGTGCAAGACCTTCAAATAGCAGCCAATTAGAAAAAGAGCAAATGTTATGCAAAATATTCAGTAAGAAAGCACTTGTGATTACCTCGTTATTATTGAAACTAGAGCATTTTTAATAATAATTAAGCAATCCTGAGATTTCCTCCCAACCTACGGATGTTCATCTATTTCAAAAAGTTTATTTCTCTATAGAAAATGGGGAAGCAGAAGGGTCACACTATAATTTATGGACAACTTTAGAGCGACGCCAAAGTGACCTTGAGATAAGTCACCTACTTACTAAGGTCAAAAGGTTATAAATTAGGACTAGGATTTAGAGCTAGAATTTAGGTCTAACAATTAAAATAAGGATTTTCATCACGAACTGACAAGCTATAATGCCAGAATTTTATTTAGCTTTATAAATGAATGAATTTTGCGCCAAAAATCAACACTTGTTATCCTTAATTTCATTGATTCATCCCTAAAATATAGTCTCGTTAACAGAAGTTTCTTCTCAACTTGGTTATCCGATATACAAATACAGTAAACATGTCAGAGACCAGATAACGTTCCAATGAATATAGTTCAGATATTCATAAGCATAGTAGAACCTTAAATATATGTGAATCAGTCCAAGTCGCCAAACTACATCAATACAGTGCGATGAGATTAAGACAAATATCAGAGTAGTAGAAGTCGAGATAGTAACAGTGGTTGTAGTAGAAAAGACCACATGCACAAACAATATGATTCCAGAATAAATAGTATAAGATCATTTTAAGATTCAATACTTGAGGGAAAGTAAAGAGTGAATGCATTTGGATCATTGTGACCGCTTGTGAGACATCACACACCTAAAACAACTTTTGGTTATAGTAATCATGCGGAAAACCAACTAGAATATAGTTTGCACCCACTTACACACATTGATTATACAATCACTAAATTCATTGACTGATAACCCCGTAATACATTTTCACAGATAATATTTCTAGCTGTCACACTGAGAGACAAGAAACAAGTACTATCCACTCTCAGAAGACAAGAAATCCGAAGTCCTATTACAGGTTAACCATTATGAAATCTAACTTCAGGGTTATCTACCAGTATAGAGGTTGTGGAGATTATTAAGTTTTTGACTGAGATCATGGATCGATTGATGTTAGACCACCGTTGGGAACCTGGAAGCACTGGACGGGGCTATCTATTGATTTTTTCCAAACACCATTAAATATTTATATAAATAACACATACAAAATAAAAAAAAACAAACTAACACGAAATAAACATCCAATTAATTGATAATTCACTATAGAATTGGTAAATGTTTGAAATGGCTTAAATGATTTTAATGAATCGGTAAAATCCATAAGTAATTCAATAGGAAAAAGATATTCTGACTTTTGTTGGTGTTGTTCTTCATGATGATGATGATGATTACAGTTAGGTTGATCTACTTGACAGTGAAAAATTAATTTTGCATTTAACTACAATAGACAAACAAATAACGAAAAACAAAGAAATTGTTTTATGTATTATCAAGTTACAATTTCACAGGTTGAAATCATGAGTCAGTTGAAGCTAGACCACCGTTGAAAACCTGGAAGCGCTGGACGGCCGTTTCGTCCTGGTATGAGACTCCTCAGCAGTGCGCATCCACGATCCCGCACCACACGGGGCTCGAACCCAGGACCTACTGGCTTCGCTGAAGACAATGGTGTACGGTGGCGCAACTTCGTGGATTGGTTGAAGTTAGACATTAACACCGTTGGATGCCGGCTCAGTGGTCTAGTGGTTAAGTGCTCGCGCGTGAAGCCGGTGGGTCCTGGGTTCGAGCCAGTGTGGTGCGGGATCGTGGATGCACACTACTGAGGAGTCCCATACCAGGACGAAACGGCCGTCCAGTGCTTCCAGGTTTTCAATGGTGGTCTAGCTTCAACTGACTCATGATTTCAATCTGTGAAATTTCTAAAACTCTCCACAAAACCCATTCTGATAAGTTACAATTTGTTTATGATTTTACAGTACACGTTGATTGGCTCTAAAATTCTAAAATCCAATTAAGATTAGTAGTGGGATAAAAGGTAAGTGTTTTGTCCTATTTAAGACTCATCAGATAGATGTGCTTGCATCCCAGACTTGATCTACATATGTTAACAATGACTGACCGAATTTCAGTTAAAAATATTAACAGAATAATTTAAACCATTACAAATTAAATAAAAATTCATACTCGTTGTATAAATGAGTGCCTATGAGCACTCAGTGGATAATGTATTGTTGTTCGAAGCGCAAAGTACTGATTTGAACACCAGAGTGGATGTCAACCGTAAAGTGCAAATAAATCCAGTTGATGAGTCGCAAATATGACAAAAGACGCGTCTTGGATTCCACTGCTAGTCACGCATTTCATTTATTTTATATAAGCATATATTTAAGTCATATACACCAGTGCATCATTATCTTTGATCACAGAGTAATTTTGGATTCTGAAAAATTCAAGTCACTCTTCAGTTTTGTAGTTGATATTCTAGTGTGTTGCAGTTTGCGTAAGTTACGCTAACATCAATATCAGGACGTAATCTTTCGGTTGCATAAGATTGTTCATCAACCGTTCACAAAACAATTCCACAACTGTAACAGTAAAACTACACTAAATGGCAGATCGTGAATTTGACTCCCTTAAAATGACAGTGAAAATTTACCTGGCACTATTATAATTAAGCAGTAGTTTGGTAAACTCGTCATATAAGGAAAATACTATAAGAAGCAATGAAACCTAAATAGATTAAATGTTTTTTTTAAGTATGGCTAATAAACAAATTTCTAATGTTAAAATCAACATACTACTACTACTATCATGTTTGATGAATATATGTACATTGGTGATGTCCCCTAACCCAATTCATTAGTAGTTATTAATTTGATTACAAACCGGTCTAAGTTGAGCAGACACTAAGTACAATAAAGCACTGGACAGGTATTTCGTTCTAGTATGGAACCCCTTAGCAGTGCTCAATCACAACTATTCTGAGCATTGAACCCAAAACTTCCAGGACTCATGTTGATGGCTTAATCTTCAAATCACTAGATTGCATGCCTAACTTGTGGATGCACACTGTTGAGAAGTCCCATACTTGGATGAAACAGTTGTTCAGTGTCCGTTGGATTTCAGCTCATATAGTAACGGAAGTCAATCGTTAGTTGGAAGAAACGCTAAGGGATGGGATAACTTAGGAAACTGATAGACAACATAATTCACTTGTTCTACTGCAGTGAGTGAAGACTTAGTTGGGAAACCAATTTATTGTTTAATGCAAAATTACAGAATGTCTTTGTAAAATATGGAAACCATGCATTGAATGCATTATTTTCACATCTTTCTGCAGTTGTCTTCCAAATGTCTCATGATTTTTTCATTCCTGTTGTTATTACAATTGCTCTGTTTCCCTTCTCGTTCTCTTCAGTTCAATCTCCTGTTGGCAGCCAATTTCGCTTTTGATTGGTGCTACATACTACTTATATCTGCCAACACAAGTAGAATACACCAAACTACTAGTGAAGTTTGATGGGGAGTACAGATTCTGTGTCGACTTCAGAGAAGTGAACAGTATTACTGAACTGAGATCGTGTACAATCCTCATAGTGATGGAAACTTCAGACCACCTACAAGGAGCCAAATTGTTTACGATATTAGACCTCCAGTCAGGGTATTGGCAACTTTTAATATAAGCAAGCGCGACAGATACAAGACGGCCTTTAGTGTGGGCCACAGACAATACCAGTTTAAACGAACGCCATTTGGACTGGCAGACTCGCCTCCTACTTTTAAAAGACTGATGATCTTATTACTTCGACATTTGGTAGAGGGTCGAGGTACATGGAGATAATCTAGTAGTGTACAGACAAACAGAGAAAGACCACACGAAACAGACGTGGTCTTGAGGTGAACCAATAAATTTGGCTTACGTATTAACAAGATTATCGTTACCCTGGCGGCGACATCAGATGTAGCACAAGGAACTGGGCAGAAGTGAACAATTGTTTACTGAAACTTTTATCTCCGTCTGTTAACTGTAAAAGCTCCCACATCACTTTCCACTACATACTACTCACACGTAATCTTGTTAGTAGTTTTCACCACACAACAAACTTCACAAAATCCTCTACCTATACTAATAACACTAACTATATAAATGATGCCAATCAATGTTAACAAGTAAAAAATTAGTTTTAATTCTCATAAACTGACCTGTCCTTTAAAAAAGCATATCAATAAAGCATAGAAATATATGATATTATTGATCATTGGTGAATTCGTCAGCTGATCAGAATTCAGCTCGGTGTCAGGGTATATTGGCAAACAATTTAATTTTTGTCGTTCTTTATTTGTAAATATTTTCGATTGATAAGAGGATAATTTTTGTATAACGACAGGTAATACCACCACCACCATTGTCAAAGAGTCCGATTCATCAGTTGTAGTATTTTCTACTGTTTGACAAGCACTACGATCCCAAAAGCCGGCCACTTGTTCCTTTAGGTTTATAGTAATAATAATAAATATTATTTGATTAAAAATGACTTAATAAGATTATACCATTAATATTTTGTAGAGTGAAATATTTTTATTTATTTGAACACATAAATACTGGTACAAAGGGGCACCGAGTACATATGTGAGAGCATTTCGAGAGGGAGAGTGGACTCTCCCCACCCTCAGCCGTACCAGGGCATTTGGGCGCTGAGTGAAATATGATCGGTCACCGAGCGTGGACAAACAGGTTCTTGACGGTACTGTCTATTAAATGTGATTTCCCTTCCTGTCATTGATTTATATTCCGGATTCAGTGAGTGTAACTGCTTGCAATTGTGCTGAATGAAGTATCATCTAGTGTTAACCCGGTTCTCAATTCTGAGTAGTGAATCCTTGATCTGATATAACATGACTAGGCTTATTATCGTATTAACGTATTTTCGTAGTATACCAAAGAAAAAAATATTTTGGGCAATCCGTTATACCAACCATAGAGATGAACTAAAAAATAGCGAAAATACGACAGTGATAAAAGTAGTCTACTGACGGCCTTGAGTTAACCAATAAGTATTCAGACAACACCTCATGTATTTTGCGCAAAATCTAAGCTGCAGTGATAAATATCATGAGTGTTATTATTAACCAAGTGAAAAATGGCTTTAGTTGATTCTTAAAAGGATTGAAATCAATATAAAAATACTTAATATGCAATCGAAAAAGTGAATTTAAGTTGGTGGTTAGTCAAAATTACTTAAAACAACTGCTTCTATGGAAGATTGTGCGTAGTCAAGAATGTTCAGTGAGACTAGATAATATTTACATTTTCTAATTATTACTCTAAATCTCAACCACAAGTTTCTTAAGTTTCTTAACAGAAGAATGACAAAGCATTGCATCACAAATGATGTAAGTTTGTGAGGAAAAACCTAATTGTAATTTGCAAAAACCCAACCCAGAACTTCAGTTTAACTCTTATTACTTAACCCTAACCTTTTACATTATAACCTATGTAGAGCTTTTATTTTTCCCCATAATCTATTAATTTAAAATAACTGTTATGTGATTAGATAATAACAGAGTTAAATTTCTCGTACTTGTTTTCAGCATCTTTAAACCTAAACTCAAACACTATATATCTTTGGACCAATTATTCCATCTAGATTTAATCTGTACAAATAATGTATTTATTTTATGAAAATAAAGAAATATTATGATATGAATGAAACAGAATTAATCAAGTAGTTACTTTCAAGAAAGAAGTAAACTAAGATGTAGTTGTTAGGAAACGGGTACAAGGTAAGGATGGCAAATCAATTGATGAAGTAGTAAAACTTCATCAGTTGAGATGGCTGGGACATGTGTCACGTATGCTCAACCACCAACTGCCCCAACGTGCGATGTTCACTGGTGTAAGAGTACGATGGAAGAAAACTAGGGGTGGTCAGAACAAAACATGGCACAAGTCCATGAAGTCACTGACAGGTGAACTGAGCCATGTTGGTATGTGTAGAACTGTCTGATTGGGATCCGCAAGACGATAGCAACCGATGGTTAGGGACTTTGAATGACATGGCTCAAAATCGTTTGCAATGACGCAGATGCATCCACTCTTTGTGTTCTCCCAAATTTTAATCTTCTGAATTCTTCATGTCCCCTTTTCCTCTTTCCAAATTTATTTCACTGGATTAATATCTTCAAACCCCAATGTTTCCGATTACTGCTTATGCTCTTAGTACCTCTATCATTATGGGATTAGAATCGACAACTGCATCTCTATGCTAATGTGGTATGACAAATCGAATTGATGTACGTACGTACGAAGTTCTACGTTGTTACTGACTGACTGAAACTAAGATAACATCCCCTTTTCTAGATATCTTATTGACAAGAAGGTTAGATGGAATAATCAAAAGAAATGTTAATCATGAACTGACTACACCAAGTCAATATACATATTTCTTGAACATTGTTCCATCAGAATATGAGCAAAATTTAGTGAAATGTTTGGTGCATAGAGAAAAAAATTAATTGCTCTGAAAACATTTTCGAGGCAAAAATAAATTTTATCCATGATCTACTGTGTAGAACATGCATATACAACAAAATTCCTAACAAAACATATGTTCATAAGAGAATCTAAATTAAAATCACCAACAGTACCGGAAGAAGTCCTTATTCTTAAAATTACAGTTCTAAGATGATATAACCAGTGAGATAATGAAACGACGTATAGGCAAATCCATAGGACAACACATTTAACACGGCTAGATTATGTCCTACTTTCTTTAGTCACGTATTATTGTGTCCCTAAAATAAGGATAAACTGCCTAGTTCCATGGCTTCTGTGTATATTTACCAGTTTATCTATTCTTATGGAGCCAGCTATTATACTTGACGTACAACCACACACGTACCATTATGATATTTATGAACATCACTCCACTTGGTTGATCAAACAAAAAAGAAAGAAAACAAGCACCGTTTTGGTCTATTTATTAAATACTGGTCATCATATCAAAGCAACTTCAAATTCGATTGAACTTGATATAATTATGATCAAACTTTGTCTTTGACATATCACAAGAACCACAGGTATAAATACATAAGTGAACCTAATCTTTGTGTACAAAAGAAGTCTTTTCAAATTCTTAATTTACTACGGTATTCTTCACTTAAGTTATTACTTTGCTCAAAAAATCTCGATTCTATACAATGTTAATTGATAACCTTATTTTATGTCATCTATCTATTTTAAAACTTACTTAATTCTTACACAACGGATTATCATAATTCACCAGTTACGCAATCGCATCATTAGATCTAATTTTATGTCTGTTGAGTTTCTAACTGTGATTATCGTTTCTAGATAAAAACATAGTTAAATTGACTAACCATCGTTTATTCGATAACGATTTTATCCTTAACTGTAAAATCTATGCATATTAGTGCAAAGACTCGATGAGGAACTAATTAAACGACGAAATACTTCGTTGCACAAACTAGTGTTTTTAAAACAAATTTGATTGTAGCTGCATAAATACATTGATCTTTAACTTTTGCTTAAGTATATAGCCTTATTATTATTATTATTGTTATTATTATTATTATTATTATTATCAGGGTTGTTCCTTGTCCGCAATCTTATTTAACTTTGTCATAGATATTCTTTTGAACAAGATACTCTCATTGTCGGACTTGTCAGGAGTCGATCTACCAGGAAACTTAGGAAACGATATGGTCCTGTTTGGTGGCGGTTCTAAGAAAATGCAAAGTTTGCTGGTCGCCTAAGTTAAAACTCTAGACATATACGGAATGCAATTTTCTCTTTTTGAATGCAAAATGTTACTTCACGGTTACTCTGCATCAGCACCTGAATTAATGCTAAGGAGAAAATTTGTTAAGTGTGTCGAATAACTCAAAACTCTACTTTAATGCTCTGCTAATTTGGAAGTTTTATAAACCATGATGAGTGAGAAATGCTGAGGTTGGGTATAGGGTATTAGGTAAACATGAGAATCGATTGATAAGGTGGTTAGAATATGTTACTTATGCTCAACTACTGCTTAGCTGGACGGACGTTGATGGCTGGTGTGGAGATAGACTGGAAGAAAGCTAAGAGCGCCATTAAGATGAGAATGTCAAGTTTAGAATACAGAAATGGTATTCAATAATCTACACATTTTCAACATCAAAAATGATCGAAACAAATAGCTTACTTGTTCTGGACATTGGCTAAGTCGACACTCGGTATTCGATATTCTGAGGATTAGTTTAGAATAGTATCTGTAGGAAATCAAGCCCTACAGACATCAATACTATATTACTTTCAATCTTAATTATATAATAAAATTAAATGCAACAATCATTTTTTGAAAAAAAAGTGAAACTATTTGATGAAATTTACTATTTTAAAGATAAAATAACATACTACTTACTTTTAACCAAGTAGTATAATATTTTCTAGCCGAATTTTCACGGCCAATCCGACATAATAAGTTAATTAAATGTGAAGTTAATTTTAAATGATCATTTTGATAATGCATTTCAGTTGTTTTTAATCTATTATTATTGTTGCCACTATAATTATTATTGCTATCAACATTAGCATAATTGTAATTGTCATTAGTTAACATTAATGTACTCATTGACATCATGAATAAACTTAAATCATCAAATGATTGAATTAATTTTGGAGCTATTAAAGTTTCTAAATTATTTTTATACTGATCAACTTGTTTTACACGTTCATCATAATCATTTAAATGAATAAAAGATGCCTGTAGAACAAATGAAAACAAAAAGAGAAAGAGAGAGAAAAAAAAGGGGGGATAGAAACTACATAAACAAAACAATACAGTTAAGGTCAGAATTTACTATATCTGTATGATATTATGCAAGCTATCAAACAGTTAATCGACTTATCAAGTATAGATTTATGTACATGGCTTCAAACCGTACTTTAATTGTAAGAATTAGTGATAAAACTAATCGGTTGTTCAACTCAAAGTAGGTGAAACGGAGTTTAAAACTTGAATCACTGCCTAAAAAAAGGTATCCAAGCTACTAACTGACAATATCTGAGGCTAAACGACATTGTATTTATACCACAAATATTTGTAATGCTATAAACACTCATAGATTGGTCCTTTTCTCTATAAATAACTCTGATGCTTGCGTCGTTTTCGAGTTTGGTAGTTTGTCAAAGATGGTATAAGCTGTGCCGATAAATTATGTTTATTCTTAATTTTAAACGATTTGAGGGATAAATCGAGCGGATTTACTGTGACGACAATAATTAAACAATACAAATCAACGAAGAATTCATGTATTCATGAATCCAGATGGTAATGGGTTCGACTTCTGTTTGAAAGTGATCAATCATAGGTGTTTACAAGAGTCTGAGACTGAAATAAACAGTAAGTGTTCAATGTTAGCTAATTATCAATGATTTTGCCATCTTATGTTAATCCATGACAAAAGTCGTTTTTTATCTATTATTATACAAAAGTTTACTTACTAAACATTGACTCATGCCCTCAATACTCGAGCAAAGCTATAGAGAAAAAAGAAAAGTAGACAGGAAAATATCACATTCCCATTTATATTAATATATATAATTAATTAGCAACAATTAATGCCCAATGGAGTCCAACTATATCGAGTGTGAATATCGTGAATAAATTAAAGTTAGATTGTTAACCTTTGAATGCCAGCTCATTGGTTTGATCCCTGGTAGAGTTGTGGATGTCGATTATTGAGAAGTCCAATACTAGGACGAAATAGTTGTCAAGACATTTTTGATTGATAAAGAGTGTGTAGATAAAATCACTTCTTAATGTGAATCTTAGAGATTGATTTGAGTACATAGTCTGAAAGGATAAAGTTGATAACTTTTGAAAAGAGGGTATATACGTTGTACGAAATGAATCCAATCAGACAAGAATAACTTATAATAGAAAATATGGGAATATCAGTGAATTTCGACTGAAGTAAGCTTATATAAGATTCCACATTAATTATGACTAACGTGTACACAATTAGGTGAAATGTCAATTTAATTTGTAATACTTTAGATTATCTCATTGTCGATATTTTGATTGAATGTTTCCCATCAGTCTTAGTTAGAAAATGTACATTCTAAACGGATTGCCTCGATATAGCCATTATGACATAAGTTTAGATAGAACAGATGGAATGTGATTAGTGTATAATCCGGGATGACCGTTTCTTTCAGGCTGTATGTAAATACATACTAGAGTTGGAGTTCTGGAGTCGACAGCAACCTTGGGATACAGCTACATCCAACTGAAGTCTCAAGTAAGGAAAAACAAGTTTCCTGGATTCCATTGCTAGATAAATCCCATATTTTTACCTTACATAAACTATTTAAAATACAGAAATGAAAATATTTACCTGATCAAGATCACCAACTTCAAACAACTCGTCAATACATTGCATCAGATTAATCCATCGATCTGTTTCACGTAGTGCGTCAGCTGCTGATTGAGCATTTCTACGTGTTCTATCCAATTCAACCAAGGAATTGACAATATTTTGACTGTTATCATCCAACTGCATGTACAAGTCAGAAAAGAAATAAGTACAGAAAAAATGTTGGCTAGGTACCCACGTAGTTCATTTTTTGTTTACTGTTCATACTACTCGTTAATATTCAGTAATTGGTTACTTTTTTATTAATTCCCAAACGTACGTTTTTGTTGTGTAGTATCTTCAATAATTTACATAAACCTAGAGTATTTACCGTACTTATTACTGTAATTACACTCTCTAAACCGTCCTAACAGTTATTTCTAGGATTTATGGATCTCATGAATGTTTGTTTAAACGCAACAATTTCCATATTTGTGTGCTCTTATTGCTTATTTTAATCGCTGGCAATCTTTGATTGACTTTAGACACATAGTTCTTTTCACAACAGATGCCTTACGAGTTCAGGTTTGTAATTGATGTACATACAGTTCACATTATTTAAACCCTTTTTTAGATAAACCGTAGTTTAAGAACCTATATTTCAAGCGTATCTCAATCATGTGGTTAAGTCTTGTCAGGTGAGTGTACTTGCATGTCGGTGATAATGTCTGTCTCATTAGGATTGAAGCCAAGCTCCTTTGACTTCAAATGTCCACCCGTTACCAACATATCTGCTAATTCCATATAACCATCAATTTGTTCAACAGGCATGGTGATACTTCAAAATGACTTTATTGTTACATATTGATTCTCTACAAATTCCCTCGATATAAACATTTTGAGATTAAGTTCCAACATGAACATCAACACCGAAGATGCAGGTACCTCCAGCTGACGAGTCCCAAATAGAATGAAATGAACGCCATGGATCCTACTGCTAAATACAATCTATGGATTATAAACACTTGGACGGTATCATCACTTTTTACATTATATTGCGAATTGATTGAAGTTAGACATGTATACTATTGGATGCTGGCTCAGTAGTTAGGCGGTTAATCGTTCGTGTTCAAGAATGAAGTTACTGTGTTCGATTCCATACGACGGGGCCATGTGGGTTCCTATTGTTGAGTTGTTCTATATTAGGACATAATGAGCCTCCAATGCTTCCACATTCATAATGATGGTTTAGCTAATATCAGTTCGTGACTTAAACCATGAAAATTATACATGCTCCACAAACCCTTCCGTAATTATAAATAGTTCTGTTGAACAGGGAATAAATATTTATTTATACATAGTGCATTATTGAAATCCGGTGGATTATATATATACCCGTACAATTTGTAGTACATCAACCGGCGGCCTGCTTGAATATCTAAGCTACCTGTTCTTGTAATCTGGATATTTAAACAAGTTACCTGTCTTTTTTGTCTTAACACATCATTATGTCTATTACTCGCATAATCTATTCAGGCGAATTCAGGTAAAATTCACGACCTTTCACTATACAATAAGTGACATCATGGTGGCTGACAGTAAATATGCATTGAAAGGAATGAACATTATTCAGATGTTGATTCCTGAAATGTTAACATTTAACTGGCGATCACACAATATTTATCGTCAGGTTCGATCAAGAAATTCTATATTGTATCAAAAATATAACAATAATGATAATAATAATCACCTGGTTATCATCTTGTAAGGTTTTTAAATCTGCTTCTAAAGTGAGAGCATCAATTCTTACTGCATCAATTTCACGTAGAACACTAAGAAAATGAAAATGCAATCATTGCATTGAGTGATGACGATGCCATAAAAACAGAACTTAAGTGTGTTTTTACCAGAAGGAAAATAAAAAACGTTACACAGTGTGAGCATGATGCGAACTTATTAAAAATATTAAGTTATGTCGTCAGGCATTTGAGAAACATCTACAATTAATTGAGAAGTTATCTGCCACTTGAAACCGAAGACAAAAAATGACAAACTCCATTTCTTTTAGTTAATCAGCATCTTAACAGAATCTTTTAAAAGACTATTTCATTTTGATGCTTCCTAATGAGAATCAGGTGAATAGCCAAAAGTGTTACTACTTAGAGAGACAATTTATGAAAGTTCCAAGGTGATTTCATTTGATAATAATTGTACGGTGCGATCAATAAGTTAATTCACCAACGACAGTGTTAAACGACCACCAATTTTATCAAGCCAAGTAGCTAACTTGTTCTGACTTTGACCAGCCTAAAACTCTGTGTTCGACAGCTTAGAATTGCATTTGTAGGTGAATAATTCCTACAACAATTACCATATTAATGTAATAAGTTTGGGGAGATTGTTAAGTTTGGTAGATCGCATCAAAAAGTCGAGCTAGCTACACAACCACCGGAAACGAGGATATAAGAAACAGCGGTTTTGTTATAGTATGGGAGTGCTTAGAGATACACACCGATGACCGCACTAACCATTGAACATTGGACCAACTAAGATCAATCTGTGATGTAAACCACACGCTTCAACAATTTCCACAAAACCCCTACATTGTCTTACCAACGTTAAATAGTTTGAAAAGATGTCATGTATTCGTCGCATCAAAGTACCTCTATTTCCGTGTTGATGTTCAAACTGAGATTTGAATTTAGTAGTACATTGAGCTTCAAACTTATTATGCACTGAAGAACTGAGTTCAGATATAACCACAAGTCTATGATAAGATGAAAATATTGAGGCAATCTCCTCAGGATGGACATATGCCAATAAAGACCGGTCGATTGTAATCCTTAACATCAATAACGGGAAAATAAAAAGCATTACAAATAAAAACTATTTCGATCTGACTTTGTGATTGGACCCACCATAAACAGAAAAATGACGTTTTCGGATTTCGAGAGGAGTACAAAACCTACAGAGAACTGACCTACCACTGATTGGTCAGTATTTTTAAAGTTCATAGAACTTGTGACGTGGTGAATGATCCCTAACCAATTTTTTTTACTTGAAATACAACAGTACTTGCTTACCGAGGAATAGAAACAATGGCTTCTTGACAAGTATGATCTAGTGTTTGCATTACATCCTGTATAATGGAAATAGTAAAATAAGTATGATTACGCAATTCAAGAGAGTCTGAATTAACTAGTAATAATCAGACAATCATACCCAATATATAGCTGGTACACACATGCGTCAATTCAACTTATCACATCATACCGGGACAACGAGAAGAACTAAATAGTGTTTCAAAACAGGATAATATGATTGTATCATTTAAGGTTTAGGATGAAAAAAAAATTTGGATGGGTCTAACACAGTGTGACCGATTCTGAAAAACCACATAACGTCTGCAACCATTAATTATAATTACGAGAAACTGGACTACTTACATGGCACAGTCCAACGGTTAATGACTTTATAGATTGATGTCATGTCTTGATTTCCGGTCACTTGCTTTTTCCAACATACTCCCACATTAACATTGTGGTTGATCATGTGATATATGTATTTACCATCTCAATCGATGAAGATACACGACCTAACCGACTGATTCTCCGTGTTCACCTAGAATTCTGAGTTTAATTTTAGCATAGCTCACTCTATGATCCCAATATACAACAATAATGTTACGAATACAACTATGATTGAATAGTATTAAATTAAGAACATACTCCCTTTTTAAAGACAACGTTTCACAGCCACAGAGCAGAATAGGACGAACTCTTGAGAAGAGAAATTATCACGCCCACACCACAAGCTGACAAATGTCAAGGGATCTAGCTGAATACATGAGATTTCATCAGACATCATGCTGGTTCAATTTCATAAGCAAGGTGTACACATATAATTATAAATGAACTGATCCTCTCTGTAAAATTTAAACCAATTATCTGTCAACTACTACAAAAACTTAGATGTACTCATTGCGTTATTCGAACCAAACACCAGCTAATCATTAATTTTCATCAAATGCTTGATCAATGACTCTACAACTTGAGACTAATTCTGTGGTATTGTAGTGAACGAGAACACAAGTGAGGACAATCGAATGTAATTGAACACGAAATTACACAACATCTTACTAATATCTGAGAACCATACAGTGAATACTTAATTTGCAAAGTGTCAATCAATTGTCTCAAACTTGACTGTTCATTTTGCAAATATCAGTCAATCGTCTCAGACTTCATTGTTCCTGCATTTTCATGCCAATTGCTTTTTGTTTCCATTCTTTCCTTCTCGACCTTCTGCTGCCAGACATTCTAATCCTGACTACCGTTATATACTACTCATGTAGATATAAATAGTACACAACACAATATTACTAATCATCTTACATAAAAATCTGGACAGTATAAATGTTTATACGTAAAAGCAGAAACTGCATTTTAATTTAGAAAATAAAATCAGACGTTTACAAAACGAAGAATCTGTGTGTAGGCGTGTAACGTGTGCTTACTTTCATTTGAGTTTGAAGTTGTAACACAAGATCAGATGCTTTTTGCTGAAATGAAAAAATGGACAAGATAATGAAGAAAGCATAAACAAATTTAAACGAGCACAATCTACTCAGTAATTAATTATTATTATTACTCTCACTTTTTCTCTTTCTTCTGGTGGTTAAACGAATTATGATAATCTACACGTCTAAGAGGATACATTGAATACAATGGACAGCTTGGATGTAACTAGACGATTTAGATTTCGCAGATGACCTAGCTCTTCTATCCCATACACACCAACAAGTGCAGATGAAGACAACCAATGAAGCAGCGATTTACACAGTAGCAGGCCTAAACATACACAAAGGAAGTGACAAGATCTTAAAACACAACACATAGAAAAACAACCAATTCACACTTGATGGAGAAGCTAAGGAAGATGTGGGAACTTTTACGCGTCAGGGAAGTATCATTGGTAAACAACGAGAATCTGATGTAAATGTGAAGAAATGGATTGATAAGGCAAAGGCAGAATTCTTAAAACTTAAGAACATATAGAATTCAAAACAACTGTCAAAGAACACATTACTTCGGGAATTGAAGACAGACGTCAAGAGAATGAATAGCACTTGTTAAGAACTGGAAGGGAGAGCCCATGATAGAGTAGGTAGAAGAATCCTGATCAGCATCCTAGGCTCCACGGGGGTTAACAGCATTAGGTAAGTGATTAGTAAGTTACTACTACTACTACTACTAATAATAATAATAATAATACGAAAAGTTTCAAATGAATTACGAGAGGGCATTTACTGTCATGTTTATATAAGATTAAAAACTTTTAAGAATATTAGAAAATACATAGTTCATAATGTGAGATTGAAAACAATAGAAGATTGTTGAAAAGGAAGAACAATCAAGAACTCTTTAGGTACAGTATATATATTTGGGTAGATGAAGAGTCCGCAGTAAATATTGGCTGATATAAGCTTCATGTTATTTTGTATTAGTCAGAAAAGGGTATGTGCAATCTTGAAAAAATTGATGCTTTTTGAAGGATTCAAATCTGGAACAATCAGCTCAACAATGGATCTTAACACTGAGCTATTCAGGTAGTAACCGATATCCTATATGACTGAGATATTGATTTTAATTGATCATTTAAAAGTGATTTCAATTAAATTTCGCTAGTTTTTTTTAAGGGTTAATTGAATTCTGTAGATCAAGTTGTAATATGGTCTTTAGTGTGAGTTAATATTGCGTCCAATATCATTTCAAATAATGCGAAACCTATGTTCGAGGTTTTCTACCAACTATCTCCCTTCAATTACCCAAAAACATATATGTATTAATATCCACCTGAATATTTTTTTTTCAGTCCCTGTAATGATTTTGATAATTAACGCAAACTCTAAGAGACCGTCTAAAAAATGGGTGTTGAGGTGACATCTTCTGTTCATGTCGATAGAGAAAGCATTAGTGAATAAATCAAGCAAAAGCAAATACTCAACATTTATTCTTGAAAAGAATTGAGAACTTTCATTGAATCTATAAAATATTAAAGATCATCTATGAAAACAATTCATTGGAGGGAAATAGATAATATACATAGATAGACCAAGCACTACTGTGAGAACTGTGAAGACTCCAAGATTGATGGAAGATCAGATAAAATCAAAACTGACGAGTAAATTAAGCAGTTTGATCACCACAAATGAAGCTTATTCAAAATGTGATATAATTGTTGCACACTGAATTTCGTTAACCAAACTCTTTATGATCACAGTACTAAGAGTAATATATAGAATGTATTTTGATCTTTCAATAGATTAGGTGTTTAGTCAATTAATATATAATTCTATTATAACAACATATACACAAAAATGGACAAAAAATAAACAACCTATTAGTTAACTAGAACTTACATCTAATTGATTAAGATCAGAAGTACATGATTTCAATGTTTCATTTATCCAGTGTACATGGTTGAAATCAGGCTGAGCGAAACGACTGAAATCCTAAAAATCATAACAGTAACGATAATAATAGCGATATTTACTCAAAACAGACAATAATTAATCAGTTCATGATGAAAAATAACTTCGTATTTAACAATTCACATAAATCTTTTATACAATTTAGATAAGTAATTGTACATTTCTTAGTCTTAAAACGATTGAATTCCATCAGTTATGCTTTCTCAGTCATGTGAAACACATTTTGTGTAAGGGTTGTGATACTATCCGACTGCCCAGACCAAAGTGGGTGAAGCGGGACTCGGACTCGTGGTTTAAAGTTGAGCGCATCGATCACTAAGTCACCGCATGCCTTGTCAACACGAGAATCTATTCTCACCAATTAAAACATAATTATCTTAGAATTGTATTTAAAAATGATTGATATCGGAAATATGAACTACTTTGACTCGGTAGTGGGGAGGTGGCATTTTCACCACGAAACCCAAAAATAATGAGTTTGATTCCTGGGGGGTTCGTGTGAGTGTATATTATTGATAAATCCTAAATGAAGACAAAATCAGCTGTTTAGCAGTCGTTTATATGATGTTTCAAAGTATTAGAAAAAACTGGAGTTACGTTTATTTTACATAATTGTAATAACAGGTAGAAAGATACATTCGAAACCGCATTGAGATTGAGCACATATAAAATGCACATTTTTTTAGAGTATACGAATTTACAAAACGTTCATCAGATACAAATAAGAATTAATGAATCTGCACCAAATTATTTGACCACTTACAATATCGTCTATAATCTCGATTCAATCAAGAGGTCTACATTGCACTCTCACTATCTATCTCTCTATACATAACTGACATTAAAAATTGGTTTAGCAATTCAGATTAGGAACAATCAAACCAAGTGACACTAGCCCATGAATTCATATTGACTGTTGAACTGCGTTGTGTAAGCGGATGAAGATTACCCAGTTGAGGTCTTCGCAATTTTCATAACCAATAGTTGGAGACGTTTGATGAAATAGCTCAGAAACGATCACAACGGTGTAGATTCGTTTACTCTTTTCTCCTTTTTGATCTTGAGTTTTAAAATCATCTACTTTTTATTTTATTCTATGAATTTATTATTCCTTTTCCACTCATATTCTCTGTGCCTAATATTTTCTGTCATTGATATTGTTACTACTCTTAATACTCTAACATTTGTCTTGATAATTTCATCTCCCTTTACTGATATTATAGCCGTAACTTGAATGGATGCACATATATGTACCAGGTTATACGCATTGTTTTATGCCTGTGAGGTCTAATAATTTACTAGATTCACTTATTCAAACTGAACCACGTGTTTGGTGAGAACAATCAATTCTTGACTTCTCATGAGAATATGACTGTTTTACACAATGACTAATGAATAATAAACAATGGTTCATATTTGAAAACTCTTGATATTAGAAAAAAACCACACAAACACTTGAATAGACAACAATAGAGATATCATATTACGGTTCAGAAAATTTTCTGGTATTTTTGGTGTATGTGTATGCATGAGGATGTACGTTAAATATATATGCACACAAAATTGAATTTCTATCCTGTAGCACAGTATTAAAGTGAAAATACTGAGATACTAAGGCTCATTAAATAGATTTAAAACAAGTGACTTTGGAACGCAGGATTGTTTTGTCAAATGAAAGAAAATATGTATGTTTTATACTTAATATGGGCTTGGTTACAGTGAGCTATCTCTACTGCAGCGAACCAATGCGACAATCAACATTGAACTAAATCTTTTCAATAAGTTAGATGGTTGGAAATATTTGACATGAAACCCCTGCATGATTAAACCTTCATGTTAGTTAGTACTCGTCAGCAAGATATTTATCTTTAATCTTCAAGAGACCGATGACCCTTGATGGATTTGAATATCAGTCACTTAATTTCACGGCCTAAGACGTTACCACTGAACTATGTGACAACAATCAGCGTTCCATAAGACTGAGATGTACTTACAATCGTTTTTTAATTGAGTAGTAGTGACCAATGTCATGTGTGTGTAGTCCTTTTGTACTGATGATCGACTTCAATCGATTAGGTTGCTAACTGGACCCCAGTTTAACTAGCTCGATGTGACAAAATAAAAAATATATTGAACGAACTCTATGGATAATGAAGAAACTTAACTCGGAAAATCCCTACCAAATAAAATAAGTGTAATTTTAATAACATTTAGTACTTCGTATATTTATATAGAGAATATGTTTTGCTTCATATAGCCACAAAACAATGAATATATTTTGTTGAGATAACGAACCGATCTAATTTGGACAATCACTGGAAGCAAGTAGCTGAGTCTTTTTAGTAAGGGACTGCCCAGAAGTGTACATCCGTGACTCCGTCACTGAGGATGGAACACAGAACCTACAGTTTCACGCTAGAAAACTTGCACTCTAAACCTCTAAGCCAGCATTCAACGGTGTACATGTCTAACTACAAACAATACTCAATATTGAGCGATCATCTCCCATTGTCTTTGGTCGGTAGCATCGTTACGTCCGACACACTTGAACTCCATTCGACACGGCTGCCTAATAGAACTCCCAAAATTTCCTCTCGATGTTAGTCACTAGTGAGCGCACAACCAGTCATAGAATGTGTCCGTGAATTTGAATGGCATATTTCTTTCAATAGGTAATATGCATACAATATGTAGCATGTGTTCTTTCATTTAGTAAGTGAATGCTGAAAGTAAGAGCATACATTTTTATGAAAGGACACACCTCAGCTCAATTGTTGTCCAACAGTCACCAAGCACAAAACTTTACTGGGTAACAAACTTTTTATCAACAATTAGATGTAAACTTGTTTATACAGGTGCTATAGAATTTATCCTAAGAGGAATATTTTCCTTCGATGCTCATATGATTAACAGTAATCTCAGGTGGAACTTTGGAATAATGTATCGTCTAAGTAGTCTAATTAATATTATGTGACGTGAGCCATATTTAAAGGAACTGGATTAGCAGTGGTCTTCACAACTTCAGAGTGACAATAGTGCGAAGGACGACTACTTGAGGTCATTCACAAACAGAATCTTTTGGGGTAGACACAAGGACTCATTTAACTCTATGAATAGTGGATGAACAATTTGACTAAAGTTGTAAAACGTGTGCTGCTATTATTGTTAAATTTAGACTTATTGAGTAACGGAAAGGTATCATGCGAACTCTAAAATGTAAAGAAATATGTTAGCGTCTTAATCCGTATGCGATCTAATACACTAAATCAATTGATCAACGATGTTGTACAAAAATGTCTCTATCTAGCCATTTTCACTGATCGTTAGTTTTTTACGATCGTCTTCCAATAAAAATCAATCTCTTAGACAAGAGTATTCATATTCTAGAATAGTGAATTAATGGTTACGATGTACAGCTGTGGCTTAGCGATCAAATCGTCCGAGTTTCGATCACTCTATCCCAAGTTTGAAATTTAATCCACTCACATTGCTTTGGGCAACCAGGTACTATCATTAGCTTTCTCACGTTGAGTCTGGCTCAACATCATAATGCCTGGTGAATACACTAATTTACAATTAATATGTTCGATTTTAAATCATGAAGTCGCAGGTTCAAACCTCTATATTCATCTACTTTGACTCGGATAACTGATAGTAGCTACTCACCATCACATAACTCAAAGCCTAGTGTACACAAATCTGAACCCCATAAATGAGTTGTTAGAAAAACAACTTTATTCTCATAAGCTGAATAGAATTCAAGTATAAAAGCACAAATATAGACAAAAACATCAAATCATGACAACAAATAAATACAATGAACATTACACAATCCCAATAGATTTTTAATGAAACATACCAACAACAAAAAAGCAGAAGCCTAGGTGACAATAAATAAGCTTTATTCAAATGAATATACTGAATTACAAAAATGTCATGTAACACATTGTGGGTGAATGGGGGGTGGGCTGTATTTATTGTTGTTGTTTTTTCTCTCGTATGCAATTGTAGGTTAATCGTATCTCTTTTTATTTTTTAAAAAAAAGTACATATCTAAGGTTATTTACTTATTGTCTACTTTGATCAAATTACTTTTTATACATGTTAACTTCTTCTTTTTCTTATTGTTCTTCACTTAATCAGTGTAGGCTTTGATGATTTAACCGATTAAATCAAACGTTTGTTTGATTTCAGGTGAATTTTCTGTTTCACCAATTAATAGATTGATTTCTAAGCCACGATTATCGGTAGTTGCACGACGAATAGTTATTATGCCAGAGATTTTATCGCCTAATAATAATAATGATAATAATAATAAACTGGAAGATTAAAGTGAAATAATGAAAGGAAAAAAAGGTTAAATAATATGTATTACAATGTTAGAATAAATGCATTAACTAACTGATCTATGAAGTAGAGATTTAATTGATACAGTGAGATACACTTGTTTGCGATGTCTGGTGACACCACTGTGAAAGTTCTAAATGAAGTAACATTGAGACGGTGGAATTCAAACTCATAAACTATTATTATACGTTTTACCATTCTTGAGTTATACCCAGTATATTAATTATTACTTCCCTCATTCACAACCACATTTGGTTAATTCTTGTACAAATGTTGTTTCAGATTTTATTGGTAGGTTGTGGTTTGTTTGATTGGTATATAAACTCAGTATGTTTGAAATATAATGATTCATATCACAGAGGCTCGGATTGGTGTTCTGGACTTAACTGGCTGGGCTAGGCAGGGAGCAGGACCAATCAGGACTCTAGGCTGCTGGCACATGTTTTGCGCGTCCTTGGTCCGATCGATAACTCACTGCCGTCTAATCGGCGGTCACAAGTTATAACAGATACCAAATGATTGGAAATGAATGAAAGCTATAACCATCACATTATGCTACACCATAACAAAGAGTGATTTAAATTCACTTGGTATTGTTTTGCTTGTACCTTCCCAATGAGGCTTAAGACTGCGATTGATCAGTCTGTTATTGGCATGTGTGCACAATGTGCGGATTGCCTCGATATAGCCTTAAGTCGTAAGCTCAGTAGCTAAATGGATAAGGTGATGGCATTTGAAGCGAATGGTACTGGATTCGAGTCCTGGAGTGAACATCAACTCTGAGATGCAGGTACATCCAGCTGACGAGTCCCAAATAGGCCGAAACGCGCGTCCTGGATTCCATTGCTAGCCACTATCCATCTTTGCTTATAAAGAGTGATTTAGTTATGAAGACAACACGAATAAAACTTATATTTGTTACAGTGATGATGATTGACCAAGCCAGTTGGGTTTTAAACAATTCAGTTATCAAGAAAAAACGATGGAATTAGAATAATAGGAAAAATTATTGCCCACTGTTGTTTTGTGTATTCTCATTTACCTGGTTTCACAGGAATCGGCTTATCTAAAAATAGTAACGTTTGCTTCCAATGTGTTAAAGGAGTACTTGGGGATGTTGAAAATTCAACCTATGGAGGAAAATAATGAGGATAAAAATAGTAATTACGTCACGGAAGATTTCTTTTAAACAAAACATAATAGATTACTAAGGGGAGATCACAATTACTCAATCAGCCATAATTAACGTAGAACTTGGCACAAATGTGCCTTGGCACGAGCACCCACAATAGGTAAGGACAATGAGGGGAAGTTAGCAACTGACAAGCTGGGCCAATATGATATCAATTCAACATTAAATGATAGGTGAGAAATGTTGACAGGTGCACGATATTGGTCGAGGTTTGCCCTGATCATCCGAGGAACATGGATACATGCTATTGGCCGAAATCTAGCTCAATTGTTCGGATGACTTATATTGAGATTTATAAATGAGTTTGCACTCATAGTTCGATCCAGGTTTTCCAATAAGACATCCTATTTGTTCCTCGTCTTCTTACTTACGTAGCTGATTTAATTCGAGCATCTGGAACGTGTTATCAGTATCAGAATCAAACGACCGCCTAACACAATAAAAGCATGAATACCAAGAGTCAAAATGGTTTCAGTAGTGTTAATATTGAGCAAGGATAAATAAATAGAATATGGCTCTAAAAAAAACAAAATGAATATGTATGAATACTGGAACTTATGAATTAGAGGAACACAAGAAATTAACACATTTCCGGAATTATGACTGATCTTGAGCCACATCAACCAACGTCTCCCATAACTAGTTATAGTAATTATCGTACGGACCACAAGCCGGTGACTGCACCCACCAGCGCAGTTCGAATAAACAGTCAATTATCCAATGATATGACGCCATGTCTTGGTTTGACCACCACTAGCTTTCTTACAAGTTTAATGTTATTTGGCAATCATCTCATTAAGATATACCTGATATGTTATGATATTCATCAGGATTCAATTATCAATAATTTTTTATTATAATAATAATGTACATTCTAAAAACAATATTGAATGATTAACACAGTGATTAAAAGATGTGGGAGAATGTATTAATTATAATAAACAAAATAAGTATTTACCAAAAACTAAAAAACATGTAATCAAACAGTTCTTAGATTGCATAATATTTAATAAAAGAATTAACCAAATATTTTGATTAAAAAAATTCATTTTGAGATGATGGAGAAGATTCGTAGCTGATGTGGATGATTTTGGTGGACTTTTGTTCTTTGAGCTGGATGGTTTGGTCGTGGAGCTTTCATTGTTCTTCTGAACGACATCATCAGTACAAACTTGATTTTTATAAATAGTTATATAATAATTAAGAGATGTATGTAGAAAATATGTTGAAACTTTAAAAGTAAAGAAAATTGGAAATTCATCCAAGTATTTATGAAAAGAACAAGAGTTAATCATAGTTCAGATATAATCCACTCCTAAATCGGTGTCCAAAGTGGAGAGGGGGGGGGAGAAAGCGATTATACAAACTTCTTCGGAGTACAAAGATTAAATTTAGTGAAAAACTGATTTTCATATTTCATTTATTTGGGACCCATGAGATTGGACTATGAAACAGAAGCGAGTGATTGTATTGATCTAGTCCGAGTATTGATTTTCGTCCCCTAAATTGTTTATTTAGCACCAATAATGCGGAAAATCAAACAGAAGTCGAGAGAAACACTAAATGACTATTGGTCTATGATGCAGTTCTCCACGATCGCTCGCTCGCCCAATAGTCAGAATAGAGAAAATCTCAAACAAAAAACAAATCCTTATGATACAAATAGAATTTACGAATCACTTATACGATGATCTGGTTGGCGTTTTTCAGCAAGGATTTCTTCTACGAGATTGTGTTCCTGACCCCATCCCCAACCCTCTTCCTTTACTCAGGATTGGGACTATTCGTGACCTTAGAAGAGCTACAAGCGGAAAAGATTGCCCAGGGCAGAGTTCGATGTAGAATCTTAGTGAGAAACCAATCGCTACTCCACGATGGGCAACGGATGAAAATAAGTACGCATACAATAATCTAGGACAAAATCCTGACTATGCATTAACAGAATTAAATTATAATATAAACATAACCGCGCCGTAGATGGAAGAGAACTGAATAACCATGATTCTCCATCGAACACTGTCTTGGGCAACCCTTGTGTCCGGTCTGTAGATGCTTGTTCCTTCTCCCAAATCTTCCAGAATAGAATGTGGAGCATATTTGCAGTTACCTCTATGCCGGACTTCAGTGCTTCAGCTGGTTTATTGTCAGGTCCTGCTGTCTTCTCAACTCTTCATTTGTCTGATGGCCATCATTATCTCTTCGACCGTTGGTAGAGCGACAACTATAAATATGTTTGTAGGTGCTGGTTCGATGACTAATAGATTAAATAGAGCTGATCTATTCAAGATTTCCTGGATATGTTCTACTCATCTGTTCCACTGCTCTAGAATTCCAGTGATTGTCTGGTCTTCTTTGTCCTTAACCGGTCTCTCTGGTCTACCATATTTCGCTTGAGCTCCAAAGGAGCAGTCGAATAACTAATAAACATATGAATTTGGCAAAACCAGATAGTTTGTCTCTATTGGTCAGCTCTAATTATCAGACGATTGTACAAAAAACCGTATTCAGTCTGTCTGCAGTAAACGTTTTCTGTACAGCTCTCCGTTCTTGACCTTCGTGTTATTATTTCACCGGCAATGCTGTGGGAAACAATTAGCTAGAAAAAAGGGTTCTTTACTCAGTTAATCTTATTATCAAATGTTGGAATATGAATATTCACTTTGATCTAAATTGACAATGAAATTACCAGGGTAGGGTTCTGTGAAGATCATACAATTACGGCAGACTTTATATGATGAACTGATCTTTGGTTACGCCATCTTTGAAAACTTGGAAGTACTATATGGCCGTTTAGCCCTATCATGGGTCCTCTCGTTAAATGATTGAAGCTAGACATTAACACTATTGAATGCCAGCTCAGTGGGATAGAAGTAAAACCTCCGTATACAAGATAGAAAATCCTGGGTTTGATTCCTGGAGGTATGGTTGTGGATGAATACTGCTAAACGGTCTCAAATTAACACGAAACGGTCGTTCAATACTTTCAGGTTTTCAATGGTGGTAGTCTAGCTAAGAGCAGTTTATGATATAAAATCTATGAGAATAAAATTGATAACAAATCTTTCCGCTTACCTTACAATCGGCGTCATCATCAAAACGTACATTGAAATAGCTAACAATGGCGTCTAATTTATAACTACTACTATTGTTATTATTAGTAGTAGTTGTAGGCTGTATAATTAAATGAAATTTTTGTTCACATAAAAGTGAACAGTGATTTGATAAATTATAAATACGATTACGATGCATATCGTCTAAATCCAGTGCAACCAGTTCAAATGATTGTGTTAATATAGTAATAGGGGATATTGGCGGTGTAACATGTTCATTTGTTAAATTTAATACATGTGCTTCACTTAATGCAGCACGACGTAATGCTGGCATTTTATACCCGTATACATCATTCCAATGTTCTAAACGACGTTTACGTAAATGTTCGGAACATTGTACACCTAATAAATTTAATGTATAATGACGTGGGAAAATATGTCCATCACGGGATAAATATTTTGATGCCATTTTTAAGACAGAATCAAGCATTGATTCGAAAAACAAAAAATATCCCATCCATTCAGAGATGATTACATCGACCTGCAATAAAAATGTAAATATGTAAATAAATGAGCGAATTGAACATAAACCTACCTTGTTAATTTTATAGTTTACATCACGAACTAGTTTTTAATTAGTCAAACCATTGCAAAATCGGAAGCACTAAACAACTCTTTTGTCACAGTATAGAACTCTCCAAAAGCAGGCACTAACGATCACTCCCTAAAAGAATCGAAGTCAGGACAAACTAAGTTTAATCTATAGTGTCAACTATAAAATCAAACCATCTCCATAAACCTACTAGTTTCGTCAATGCTGAATAAATGAATAAATCAAATTCATTATGAGAAATCGTTATTAGCTGAAACAAATACGAAAGTAACTGAAATCAATTCTACAAGGGTATAAAGACTACTGAAGGATTACTAAATGAAAAAGAATGACCAAACAACTGTCAATTTTTCCGACATTCTACAATTGTGTCAACTCATATCAAATCAATAAATAAGTGTACTGAGGTTAGAAAAACCTTAGTTTACGTATTGTACAGTTTGTTAATGTTAGTCTGTTCAAAATACTTCATATTTATGATAATACACTTATACACGTTTCGCACAATCGTTGAAAACACACCAGGAAATTACAGAAATCAGACAATCTAACTCCGCAGTCGTTTCGAACGAATTTTTTTCAACATGAAGTACCTTGAGCGAATTATGCTTGCAGGCGATTTTCACAAATCACTCAGACAGTAGATTGGTGATTGGAAAATAATACGCAAAAAATTGTACATATTTAATGTTTACATTATTATAAAAGGCAGAATAATTAGCTCTTTTGGTATTGGATATGTGTTGAAAGAAAGAAATAATGGGGGTCAATTAGCATCAGATTGCAGCAAGTAAGGCGGTTTCATCTTTACTGGATTCAATGATCAGTGATCCAATTAAGTCGGCTTAAAAAAGTTAGCTTGATATCAATCATATCGATACGTATATGTATATGCATAATAACTGTTTGTCGTCTAAATGGTTTTATTCTATTCAAGAGCTGACTTATTTTCCCCGAATTCCCTGAAGGTTAATGAAAAATTCTCGAAATAAATTGATCAAATGGTTGTGTCTGTGCCCGAGAGGGTAACATATTCTTCTGTGTTATCAGGAGTGTTAGAAGACAAGACCAATCTTCCAAATATTTGATCATCGTACTTCTCGCGGCGGGGGTATTGTTTACGAAATTGAGAGGAGGAAAAGAGAATGTCCGGCGCTTCAACCGGGTCAGTGGACATGGAGGAACCATCTTGAGGAGTTAGAAAACTGATTCCGAACCAATGGTGCACACGGGTCCCAGAGTCCTGAGGGAACAAGTGCAGTATGAACCTACTCCTGGTTACCGGCTACCATGAGAATGCATTTCGTGACCTTGCGCTGCTGCCTTGTGGATTAGTTCTTTAGGTCGAAGGCTCGGGGTGTGACCCCTTAGGAAAACTATCTGCTTCGGTTTGGGCACCTGGGCACTATCACAACCCGCACACAAATCGAATGATTTATTTGGCGCATACATATTTGGTGCTCCCCTGTACCAATGTTTATGTGCTTAAATAAATAAAATAATTTTTTTAAAGAGAAAGTCTCATTTATTCCCCCCCCCAAAAAAATAAATAGGATAATTTTTAATAATTTAGAGGGAATGCAGGAAAAAATACATTAATGACCTACCTTTTTAACTGGCAATTCAACAGATTCCGCCTGACCATGAATAAAAGTAACACGTTCTAGTAAATTGTTCACTCTGTTATAGTTTTGCGGCGACGACGGGGAGAGGAAAACAAAAACCCAAATATTTAAGGGAAAAAACAATGCAACAAAAAATATGCATAAGAATGAGTCTAATAACAATAATGACGATGATAGGGTCATTTAAAAAATATAAAAATTAATCTCACAAATAAAAGAGACAATAATTACAAATTACGAAAAATGTTAGATCGATAACATTTCATTCAGTCAGTAGGTCATAAGCAATATAGAACCTGGCATATATGTCCATCGATTCAACATGCTATACCATATTACGACAAGATGAAACAATAAAGACAAATGCCAGAGTTGTATTAGGAGTAATAATAATAATGTTAGTGAGAGTAGTAAGATTATTAGGAACTAACTGCAGACAATATGACTCAAGAAATAATGAATAAGAAAAGACAATGGAGAGGTGTAAGATGATTTTCCAAAACTCAAGATTTGGGGAAGGATAACAAGTGAATGCATTTGGGGCTACTGCAGCTAATTCTGAGCTATACTGTTATAGGTCACTAAACATTGGTTAAGATAATTGCAAGGACTTTACCCAAGTAATGTCCATCTACCAACATGACTCAATCAATATGTTAGGCCAATATTTAAAGTATTTTGAAGATAGATTCTGTGATACAGAGGAGTTACATGACTGTTGAAAAATTCAATAGAAGCTAAGAAGTTCTGAACAGTTACCTTATCTTAATTTGAGTCTCATCCACAGTATGGATCAACAATCCTCCGTACTAACATACATGCACGGAATTGAACAGTGGAACTTCAGGACTTGTATTGAACACAAGAGACTATAGTAAGTCTAGATTTAAAGTTCTGAATTGATGAACTTCATTCAATCTGAGGTGTATAATATGACTATAATCTAATGTCATCGTCACTGATAAAGATTTCTGAATAACATAACAAAGTTAGATTTAACAGCTGGAAAAACCAAAATACTGCAATGAATTTACCGAGTCTGAATATAAATCAGAAGTTGCTTTCATTCTACTAATTTGAACTGGAAAAAAACATAATAAAATATTGTCATAAAATATGTAACAGGGATATATATATGTATATATATATATATATATGGGACAAGCTACAACACTGACAGAGATTGATAAAACAACCGAATACTCTAAATTAAGATTACCTTGAACAATGAAAACAGATGAGTCTCCTCTTATCCCCTCGCTTAATCTCACAGTTATTTTCTTACAATCAGAGCATCAGTAGAAAACCTAGTTCTGATGCCAAAGAGGATTGATCTGGGCAAACAAATAATATATACGCATTTAAGTATATTTGGAAAAATATTTTAAAGTAGGGACAAAAAATTTACCGTATTAAGAAACGAACTGAAAAGATATTCGTGAATGTTAACAACGGCTTAAGGAATGTCAGAAAGAAAGACATAAATTTATAGCTATGAAAAACACATTTAAAAAATTTGTAATTGTAATGAAGTATTTAGACTTTAACCGGATCGAACCGTCCACAGAAAATGTGTTTTTAAAAAATAGAGGTGATGGAACCAGACAGTGAGAATAAGGGATTGAAAGATACTTTTTCTGAATACAAGGATCAGGCCTGAATTTATTATTTGCTAATTGTGAACGTATTCTTTACTCAATTCGCCTTACAAACATAATTATAAATATACCCTATAGGAAGGCAATTTTACATTGGTTTTCGAGAGATTCGAATGTCAGCCGTGAACTTTAGAAACTGGACAGAACATCTTGATTATAAGGCACGACCACTTACAAGTACGTATCAAGACCCCTGAAGTATTAATAAGTATGAGGACTAGTGATACACCCTAGTTGCCCAAATTGCAATGACTGGAGAGGGGTATGTTGAGGATGATGTCCTCAATATCTGACTCCAAATAATAATATCCCGTAACTGAGTATTTTAGGTAGGCTTAATCTCCTAGTAGAATTGCGAATTTACTCGAGATTATTAAAAAGCCTGAACACCAGTTATAGAGATAGTTTATTGATAATGAATAACAATAATCCACAAGCGTACGGTGAGCAAGCACACGATGCAACAGAGAGTGTTAGTGAGTCTGTTAAAAAATCCATATATATTTGAGAGTTAATCGGGTGTGGATAGATTATCGATTATCTGAACATTGAGACCAATAGGAAGATAGCTTAAGAGTTAATGTACAGACATACTTTCGATCATACACACCGAAATTAACATAGTGAATTGAGTCTGAGTTACAATGACTAGATAAATGATACAGTAGTCAAATGGGCTTGCCACATAAGCTCCCATCCAGAACATTGATGTTTTTATGTACCAAAAAAAAATTGGATTAACATCTATGTTCGACAAAGAGATAAAGAACGGAACTGTTTTAAAAATGAAAGTACAACTCAATATGATTAGTAAGCGTAAAATTGTAATAACAGCTTGTGTGTTGAAACGTTTCATATCGTATATACAAGTGTATATTTAACATTAATGAATTGTATAAGGTTAAAATGTAAGCATAATGATGATCCGTGGGGCCAATAAATAAAAAAAATAGTAATCAAAATAAAGTAGGATTTTTATGTGTTATAAGAGTAGTCTCAGGATTTGGTCTAGATAAATATAGTGGTTGCTACATACCTATCTGGCCAATGTACTCTTCTTCCTGATCTTGTTGTAGTTTGTGCTGCTGCTGAACTTTGATTTGAAGTGTTGCTTGTTGCAGGTAGTTTGAATGGTGCTTGCTCTGCTGCAGGTTTAGACGGTTTTACAGTTGTCTGTTTTTTCTCAAAAATATTTCGTCTCATACCGAAAGGTACAAAAGGGCGAGTTTTACCTGTTGAGGTATCACAAGTTAAGGTGTCCTTGTTGTTTATGGGGATGTTTTGGAATAATAATTTCGTTTCCTTAGACTGCAAAAGCTTTTGTAGCTCCGTATCGAGCTTTTGATGCTTTGCCATTTCTTGATAGTCTATATCAGGGATCGAGAAGGTATTGATATTTAATCTCGATAGTGCATCTGCTGCCTCATTTGCATTGCCTTTGATATAGCGTATATCAGCTGCAAATTGTGAAATGAATTCTAGTTGACGAATTTCGCGCGGACTATATTTATCATGATTGTGCATCAAGGACTTAGTTAGGGGTTTGTGATCAGTATATATCGTGAAAGAATTGCCTTCTAACATAAAGCGAAAGTGTTTGATGGCTAAGTAGATAGCCAACAGTTCTCTACCGAATGTGCTATATTTTGTTTGCGTTGCGTTTAGCCTTTTTGAGAAAAATGCAAGGGGTTGCCATTGTTCATTGACACGTTGCTGAAGTACAGCACCTACTGCTACGTTAGAAGCGTCGGTCATTATTGCTAAAGGTGCATCAACCTTTCGTCGTGCTAGTAATGCCTCTGTGCTTAAAGCGCTTTTCAACTGATCAAATGCTTGAATTGCTTGCGGTGTCATTGCTAATGATTTAGCTCGTCCCCTTAATAAATCAGTTAGTGGTTTTGCTAAGTCTGCACATTTAGGGATAAAACGTCTGTAAAAGTTGATCATCCCAAGGAAACGTCGTAGTTTCTTGAATGAATCAGGCAAAGGATAATTTTTGATAGCTTGTGTTTCCTCAGGAACTGGTTTAATGCCTTGCTTATCAAGTACGTGGCCTAAAAAGGTGAGGGATTGTTTTCCGAACTCACATTTGTCAGGATTGACCGCTAACCCATACTCGTTTAGCTTCTCAAAAAGCATTTTCAGATGAGTTAGATGTTCATTTTCATCTTTGCTTGCTATAAGTAGGTCATCTATGTAAGCATACACAAACGGTAAGTCCCGTACCACTTGGTCAATAAAACGCTGGAAACTTTGTGCATCATTCCTTAATCCGAAAGGCATACGGACGAATTCGTATAGTCCAAAGGGGGTAGTAATGGCTGTTTTAGGAACATCGTCTGGATGAATTGGAATGTGATGGTAAGCACGGACGAGATCAATTTTTGAAAAGATCGACACGTCAGATAGGCTATGAGTGAAGTCATGCAAATGTGGGAGAGGGTATCTATCTGGTATGGTTCGGCTGTTGAGAGCTCTATAGTCACCGCACGGTCTAACTTCGGAAGAGTTCTTCTTAGGTACCATATGGAGCGGTGATGCCCACGGACTATCGGAGGGGCGTATGATGCCCAACTCAATCATTTTGTTGAATTCGTTCTTTGCGATAGCCAGACGAGAGGGATCAAGGCGTCTTGGACGTGTGAACACTGGTGGACCCTCTGTCTTTATGTGGTGTACGACGGTATGCGTCGGTTTGTCGTGTTTGAAACTCGGTCGTAATAAATCTGGAAACTGATTAAGTAAATTGACGTATTTGTCGTTCTCATGATGAGGTTTAACTAATAAATGTATGGAAGTCTCATTTGATATAATCCCTCTAATTTCCTTACTCTGTTCGGCAAGGACAAGTTTCCTATTTCTGACGTCTACCAGTATTTTGTGGAATTGCAGAAAATCAATGCCGATTATAGGAACGAGGATGTCCGCTATGATGAAACTCCAGGAAAAATTAGATTTAGGACCGAAATTTAATTGCAACCGCCTTTTGCCGTACGTTTTGATGTCAGACCTGTTTGCAGCTTGTAGTTTTAGTTTGGGGTCAGGTGTGTTTTTCTCGAGTGCAGTAGGTGGTACTACACTAACCTCTGCCCCAGTGTCGACTAAAAACTGTGTGCCGGTTCTTTTGTCTGTAACATATAATAGACGACTGTCTTGAGAGTTGTGGTCAGTGAGTGCAGTCGTCATTAACCTACGGTCTTGACGTTCCTTTTTCTGTGTGCTTGCAAAGTTACAAGGCGGAGTACATTTTCTAGCTTGTTTACCATATGTTCTATGGTACCAACAAATGTTGTGTCTAGTAGTGCTTGGACTACGTCGTCTACGGCTTGTGGATGTTCCTCTACGCTTGCTGTGGGAGGCATTCAATAATTGGATCTGAGCTATCTGTTTCGTAAGGGTATCAACTGATCGTCGTAACTCGGCGATCTCGTCAGCTGAGCTTGGTTGGATTTGAGATACAAGGTGAGTCTTGGACCGTTCGTAAATTCTGTCGGCTATGCCTGCTAGTCTATCAAAATCAACGTCTTCGTCTCCAATTGCTAGTATCTGTTGAATGTTTTGAGGGAGACGTCTGAGCCACAATTGATATAGTAGACGTTTGTCTACTGTACGATTTCCTAATAAGTTTGTCATGTGGCGTTTTAACTGTGACGGTGTATTGTCACCTAGCTCCACGTTGGCTAAAAGTTGATCAATTGTCTGTTGGTCGGTGAGAGATGTGACACGAATGACCTCTCTTTTTAGACAATCGAATGGTGAGTCAGGATCCGGCTTAAAAATGACATCCGGCACTTGTTCAATGACGTCATCTGGCAGCAGTGGATTTGCATAACTAAATTTCGTACTCTGGTTTGTGATTTTGTTTGCTACAAAAAAGCTTTCTAAGCGAGCAAACCAGAGTTCAGCCTTTCGTGGATTAAAAATGGGTAAAGGTACAGAGATGGCACCCACGGAAATAGATTTAGATGAAAGGCTTAGCGAATTATCAAGTGCCATGATACGAAGAAGCAATAGTAATAATAAGCCGAGGATTGTAATATACAATATGAAGAGAAATCAAAAATAACAACAAGAAATATATATATAAGACTCACCGAAAAGAAAAATTGTCACTTTGGGCATATGTATGAGAATATACAGTAATAATTCCAAAGGGAAAATATTATGAGTGAATTTATTATGACTGTCAATGGATTGTTATTAATTATAATAATAATTCCAATATGAAGTTCTTTATGATACTCTTGAGGAGAATGCAGCAGACTTTGTAGGAAAATGGTGCGCGTTCTAAAGGCGGGTCACCAAAATGTTGAGGATGATGTCCTCAATATCTGACTCCAAATAATAATATCCCGTAACTGAGTATTTTAGGTAGGCTTAATCTCCTAGTAGAATTGCGAATTTACTCGAGATTATTAAAAAGCCTGAACACCAGTTATAGAGATAGTTTATTGATAATGAATAACAATAATCCACAAGCGTACGGTGAGCAAGCACACGATGCAACAGAGAGTGTTAGTGAGTCTGTTAAAAAATCCATATATATTTGAGAGTTAATCGGGTGTGGATAGATTATCGATTATCTGAACATTGAGACCAATAGGAAGATAGCTTAAGAGTTAATGTACAGACATACTTTCGATCATACACACCGAAATTAACATAGTGAATTGAGTCTGAGTTACAATGACTAGATAAATGATACAGTAGTCAAATGGGCTTGCCACAGGTTCAAACCTGAGTCTTAATGGATGGAAGTCAAACTCTCAACTACTGAGCTACGCAGCTGGGTGGTTTAGACTTTGTGGATTACAGCCAGTGAGTGTAGCAGCAGACTTTGCAGCTATGGGTCTCAACATTCACAACGTAAAAAGCAAGATCCTGAAATACAACATAGTAAGCAGGAACCAAATCGCGCTTGACAACGAAGCTCTGGAAGAGATGGCTCTTACGCATCTGGACAACATCAGTTGTAAACAAGGGAAATCTGATGAGGATGTGAAGGCAAAAATTGACAAAGCAAGGCCAACATTACCGCAACGGAAGAATATCTGGAACTCAATTGGACTATCACTCAAGACTAAAGTTAGAATTCTCAACACAAACGTTGAAACAGTCCCACTGTACAAAGTTGAAATTTGGAAAACTACTATAACCTGCACAAGAGGCCACAGATCGATTGGCTAGAGACCATAAGCAATTACTGACTATACCAGAAAACAAAACATATTTCAATGAAAGAGGAAATCAAGAAAAGACGCTGTAGGTAGACAATGAGTAAATCAACGTGTATAACGCAAAGCAAATCCTAGCTTGAAATCATCAAGATAAAAAGAAAAGTTAGTTGTTCAGTAATCCTGAGTGTTGCTAGCATTCCATTCTCTTAGCTGTGTTGTTTAATCGTGTGGCAGAACGCTCTGACAAAAGAAAATATAGTTTTTCCTATTGTGAGATATTCCCGTTTTTTGTTGTTAGTGACGGAACTCCTGACCTGATTTCTGAACAACAAGAAACATGGTTCTCTAGTGGTACAGAAGAAAACATAAGTAAAACTAATTTTAAAGAATAGATAAATGAAACACTGATGGACTCATCATACCAAATTAATGCTCGTATTTTTCCTTTACTAGTGGGACACAAAATTGCCTAAAATGAACGATTTATCTGCGTATACGATTCGCTCACTCTATACTAGATGCTCAGCCAGAACTATTCTACAAAGCTTCAACAAAACTCAAACCAAGGACACGTGACTCGCCTGACTAGTACGTGTGTGATGTACGCTACTTATGTTGGCAGATATAAGTAGTATGTAATATCATTTGAAAGTGGAATGGAAGAAGGTTGAGAAGATTGAAGTGAAGGGAAGAGAGAATGAAACTGAAGGAATCAAGATAACAACAGGAATGAAGGAACAACAAAGCATGCCAGAAACAATTCGAAAATTTGCAAATGATGTATTTGATGTGTGATTTTCACATTTTATTAAACCATTGTGTGATTGTGCATTAAACGATAAATTGGTCTTCTCCACCTGAGTTCGTGTTCACTACACGTTTCTTACCCAACAACTGACAATCAAGGGGTGGGGAAATATGTATGCGACACATAAAACACCTCACTCAGTTAGTAACAACGTAGAACTTCGTACGTACGTACATCAATTCGAGTTGCCACACCACATTAGCACGGAGATGCAGTTGTCGACTCAAATTCTGTAGTGGTAGAGGTAGTAAGAGTATAAGCAGTAATCAGAAACGTTAGGGCTTAAAGATGTTATTCAAGGAGTATAATCCAGTGAAATAAATTTGGAAAGAAAATAAGGCACATGAAGAATTCAGAAGATTAGAATATGGGAGAACACAACGAGTGGATGCACTTGCGCCATTGCAAACGATTTTGAGCCATATCATAAAACACCTATCAGACTGTATAGTCTAAGAAAAAAATCAATAACCGTTTCCTCTCGACCATACAACATAAACATATAATTCAATATGCATACCTTAAAGTTTCATGCGAAGCTGCATAGATCTCGTCAGCAGCTTCTACACCGTAAACATGTGAAGCACCAGCTTGTGCAGCGATAATCGACAAGATACCTGAACCAGAGCCAACATCCAAGATAATTTTATTCTTAAAATATTTGTTTGCATTAGACAAGATGAAATTCACATAAGATTCAGTACGTACACGATCATCTATATAGATATGAAAAGAAAATCGACATGGCAAAAAATTTAAACAATTAGAAACGTAAAACTATTAAGTTTAATGTTTTTTCAACTTTCAGCCGCCAAGTTACAGGTACGAGCCCCGCTCCCACCTACTACGGTTTGAACAACCGAGTAAGCACATCACTAGTTCCCACACATAAAATGTGGCTCATACTACCCAAGTATGTGATGAGTGAGTTTACACATAAAAATGTGTTATAATATAGAGTAACCGTTTGAACTAACGCCAAAAAAAAAGATTTTAGCATAAGACAAGTGTTATCGATATGTAAAATTCCCAAACACGGATTGATATATTACTTTTATTACGCTTAGCATAGGGAAAAGAAATAAATGCCCGGTACTTCACAATTATACTCTACATAAATATTTCAACAATATATTTCAGTTGAAAAATTTCTGAAATTAGCTAACGAGTCAGTGTAATCAAACAGTATTGTCCGACTGTAACTGCTGTTTTTATACGGTGATCAGTCTTGTATATCGTGATAATCTAGAAGAGTTATATATTGGCTGGGATACTGGCTTCTTCAGTTTTCGACAAACTACGAAGTTAGTTGGTGAGCAGTAAGACCGAATCTAATAACTATAGGGTCCTAATGGGAAGTCGTATTGCTAACTGTTTGGAGTTTCGATAATAGTAAGATATTTCCGTTAAGACAACCCAAATTTATAGTGTTACCGATTTATTACAAAGGAAGGATTAGGTTAGAAATGTCAGCTCTAAATATATATCCTTACTTTTCTCCCCTCCCCCAGAAATTTCTTTCACTAGAGGTAAGGTTTGAGGCGTATAAAGCGAACACATTAAGAGCTACTCGTAAAAGGCCATATGTTAACAGGCTTAGGGAGTTGCCTGTTTTTCTGTGTGATCACGCTCATAAGCGATCAAGACCGCCACTAACCCAATTTCCTTTTCAGGTCCTTTGGGAGGTATTCTTTCATGATGTAGACAACTGGGAAGTGATAACCACCGTCACATCTTTAACAGCATGAGAGATCAACTTATTCGCAATGTTGAACGGGATAATAAAGTAGGTTGGGACCTAAAAATAGTTGAAGAACTTGGGTTTCAACAAGTCTAATTCCAAGCTTGAAATGAGCTCGGTATCACTATTCAAGTGTCTATATTATTAGCCACCGAATACGAACAGTATGACAATGTAAACTATATAATATTTCAGTCCAATAAAAAGTGGGCTAGCTTAGCGGCAATGTGGTGAACAGAACACGGGTGGGGACAATCGAATGTATTTAACACGAAATTACAGGACTTGTTAATAAAATCTAACAATCATAAAGTAAATGCTTAATTTGCAAAATGTCCATCGGTTGTCTCAAAATGACTCAGACTTCATTGTTCTTGCATTTTCATACAAATTGCATTCTGTTTCCATTCTTTACTGTTCGATCCTCTTGTCTCTTTGCTGCCAGACTTTCTGTTCACAGTTAACATTATATACTACTTATGTCAATATAAGTAGCACACACCACAGTAACGTTTTAGTCCTTGTAGCTGAGTGAAGTGACTTTAAATTCCACAAGGATCATTATTTCCTTCAATATTTCAAGTACGCCTCGCCAACGAGTTCAAACCACCACGAAATCTTCAAGCATCAATCACCCATACATTTAGTTTCAAACTACTTATATTTGTTGAAACAACTACAAAGTATTTTATAGTCTTGAGACATCTGCATATATGTAACACATGTCGTAACAGGCACTCGATATGGATCTTTATTGGTGACCAGCATACAAATTAGATGGGAATAAACTTAGCAACATCCGAATCGAAAAAATATCAAACGAAGTTACTGACTTGAAAAAACTGTTGTGATGAAAAATGCAAATTTCTTGGATAAAATGATGCAGTGCAATGATCACAATTGACAGTTCAAGTGGGAGCCTAAATTGATATAACTCGAAATTGATTAGCAGTGGAATCCAGAACGCGAAACTCGGCCTATTTAGAGCTCATCAGTTGGACATCGCTATGCTCTTGAATTATAAGTGTGATACTCCGTTAATTTGCATTTTATCGTGTTGACTTTCCTTCTTATTGTGATGAAATGAATTATTGTAACAGTTTAGGACGATGAACACATTCATGCCAAATCTTACGGTGATTAGGACCAATTATCTTTAAACCCCTTAGGGAAAAAACATCATAAAGCTAATGTTATGATCAGCTTACTTATCATTTCACCATGTATTTCAAAGTGACCATAAGATCCAAAATATGAGGAATCATTCGGTTCCATGTCGAAGTCATAATCAGGCGACTGGTCAGATGATTTTCTTCGAACTGATTGGGCAGACATAGTTGAAAGTAAACGTCTAGGAATATAGAGCAAGGATGAGAAAGATCAGTAGCATTGACCACTCACAAATTAGCGTACAAAAGAAGACAACAACAATAACGATGCCATATGATGACAAGTTTTTTAGTTAAGTCAAATAGTGGGTACGAGACGTGTATTTAGTCCCATTTGAGACTCGTCAGCCAAATGTATTTGAAAAGACGATAGAAAGATACAAACCCTTGCAAAAAAATTATACCTGTTGGAAAAGTTAGTGGCTATCTAAACTCCGCAGTTCAATCGGCAACTCGTAGGGCGTTTAAAATGAAAGACACTAGGCTCGAGTCTTAGCGCGAGCGTCGACACTGGAATGTAAGTAAATCTAGCAGATGAGTACTAAACAGGGTGAAATACGCGTCTGACTGGGTGCTCGAACCGAAGCATGTGGTTTTGTCAGAGGGTCATCCCCCGAGACGGTGACCCAAAGAACTAAACCACAAGGCAGTGGAGCAACGTTGGGAGGTATGATCCTATGATAGCCGGTGACCAAGAATATGTTCATACGCCATTTGTTCCCTTACGATCGTGAAGCCCACATGCACCACTGGTTTGGAATCATGGTTGTCTAACTCCCCTAGGTGAATTCTACGTATCCGTCATTTTAGTGTAAGACTCCCCTCCAATGTCCACCCAAGATCCTATCGAAGATCAAACACAGGATCCTCAAACCTTATGATGAGTAGATAACCTTTAGACTAGTTAGTTGGCGCCTAATAGTTTATATTTATAACTTTAGTCACGATATTGCATAACCACAATCCACTGCTACTGATTGTATTTATTTGCGTTACTAGTACAAACATACTATAATACTGTATTATGTCGTACCAGGTATCTACTAGTATCAAACACAAGTTCAGAAATTTTTCCTGTAGACTAATTCCAACTACCCAACACAAAGATGTAAATACTATGCTACTTATTTAGCAATTGCACCCTAGTAGAAATAAGTTATGCATCTCATAATTAGTTTAAATAAGAGAAGTGAACGACATTCTATACAACCTGTCTCTATGTTGCTTCCTTGCAACACATTCCCGTCAGTAAGTGAAAAAAAACTAAAATTCATAATTTCCCCTCACGATCAATTATTTCCAAATAAAATAAAATTAACTGATATAATTTTTACATAGAATAGATGTAAAATGGAATCCAGAACGCGAGTTTCGTCCTGTTTGGGACTCGTCGGTAGCTGGATCTATCTGAACCTCAGAGTAAATGTTCACTCTGGGATTTAAACACAGTGGCATTTGCTTCAACTGCCAACGAATTATCCACTTAGCTACTGAGTTAAAGCCCCAAAGTGAATATCAACTCTAGGATGCAGGTACCGTTAGCTGAAGACGAGTCCCAAAAAGGATGAAACGCCAGTCCTCGATTTCACTGCTAGCCAGTTTTCATCAATTCTACGTAAACTTTATCATAATCGGCAACGAATAAGGGCAATCCTGCATAGGATGCACATATCCCAAATAAAATTGATCAGATTTCAGTCAAGTATATCAACAACGGGATAATCCAAAATCATCATGAATAAAATTAACTAATCGAATTTTTATTCAACAAATATAACAATAATTTACTTGCAATTGTTTAACTGAGTACGTAACATTTTATTTTCTGCCATGATACGTGACATTTCTTGTGATACAGGTTGTTGAATAGTAGTTGGCTTTTCACGTACAACTATCCCAGATGACTGATCACTTCGTTGATTATCCAATAAATAGGATTCAATATCTGAGGTGGATAGGGTATGATAAGAAAAAATCAGTTGAATAGTAACAGAATCATTAACTTCGTTTCAAGCCACATATTATACATGAAGACTAGTGACAGACATTACTACTGAGACATTTACGCAAATCGAGGTATTTAGGGCTCAGAGAGTTCGAACCTGCAATTTAATAGGCTGAAATTCAACAGCTTTAACCAAAATTATGTAAATATCATGAAAAATGGGAGAAACAGTAGAAAGCTATTAATTGTAATTGGGAAAAAAGAAGTTAAAATACTAAAATTTAATGACTTAATATTTATGTAACTCTTAGTAATAGTTGGAAAATGTTTTTTTTTGCAAAATATCGACTCCAATTTTTTATCTACTTTGGTCCGAACTACTACTGGTTAGTAGTGGTAGTAGTATTATTAGCCGTCACAAAAAGTATGAAAGTTAAAAAGCTAAATCAATTCCATCAACCGACTATAGTTAGTGGGTTACGTAAAAGTGACATGGTTCACAACCGGTCATATTGATGCATGGTGTATTGATTTTTTTCGCAATTTTTCCTGAATAATTCATTACTTACTTCTCAACTGCATTCCCTATGTTCAGTTATTTATACAATTATGGGAACTCATTTACTTACGCCTGTTACTCCTCGTGGAGGAGCATAGGCAACTCACCAGCATTCTCCATTCAACTCTGTCCTGAGCAATCCTTTTCAGTTGTTTAAAGTTGCTATTCATTTTTTTCATGTCTGCTTCCAATTCTCGTCGCAGTGTTTCCTTTGGCCTTCCTCTTTTCCTTTTCTTTTCAGGATTCTAAGTCAGCGCTTGCCACGCGACGCAGTTTGATGGGTTTCTCAATGTATGTCCTATCCATTTCCAACGTCTTTTGCTAATTTCCTCTTCAACTGGAATCTGGTTTGCTCTCTCTCTCTCACAGTAGGTTCTTTGTGATGGTATCCATCCAACGGACATCCAGTATCTTACGTAGACAATTGTTTATAAATACTTGTACATTTTTGATGATGGTTGTAGTAGTTCCCGAAGTTCCAGCTCCGTATTGTAGAACTTTCTTGACGTTCGTATTGAAGATTGTGAGTTTGATATTGGTTGACAGTTGCTTTGAGTTTTGTATGTTCTTCAACTATAGGATTGCTGTCCTTGCTTTGCTAATCTTCGCCTTTATGTCTGCATCCGACCCTCCTTGTTTATTGACGATTCTGTCAAGGTAAGTGAAAGATTCTATATGTTCAAGAGCTTCTGCATCAAGTGTGATTGGGTTGGTGTTCCGTGTTGCATTTCAGGATCTTGTTTTTTTCCTGTGTGGGTGTTGAGGTTTACTGCTACAGAGGCTTCTGCTACACTGGTTGTATTGACCTGCATTTGTTTGCATGTATGGGATAGAAGGGCCAGGTCATCTTTGAAGTTCAAATCGTCTACTTGCAACAAAGCTGACCATTGTATTATGGATACCACTCATTATTTCGCCTTTCATTTTGGTAATTTCCTCTGTATGCATGATTTGAAGTAATTCGGACTAATGTATATTTTCATGATTTTAGGTCACAAACTGATTTTAATTAGATCACAAATGAAAACGTGTAAGGGTTCTCATACTAGAACGAAACTGCTTTTCAGTGCTTCTAGGTTTTCAGTAATGGTCTAACTAAGATCAGTCTGTAAATTAAAACTAAGGAAATTCTATAACCTCCACAAAACCCCATGTTGATCATAAATTTTTGTTGTGTATTTTGTATATACAGACATCATATAGATTCCAAAACGAATGATCAGTGTAACAAACGTATACCTCACAGATTTATTAATCAGTCAGTTCAAGGTAAAATAGAACCTTAAGTCGTTAGATATGTAAAATGACAACTGATTTTCTTTTTCGTACGTCTGTTTTGGGGATATAATGTATATGAGAACTTTTTACTACGACAAAAATACCCAAAGAAGAAAACACCCACCAATCGATAGAACTTCATCATCCGGTAGAACTGGATAGAGTAGATCTAAGGAGTCAGTTTTCCAAACCATATCATAAAATGCTTGACGTAAATCCACTGGTTTCTAAAATATGCATAAATACGTACAAGTTATTCTTTTTTCTCTGTAAAACAACTACAGATAATTGATGTTAATAAGTGTAAGTAATTTTTTAAAGCTACACTACATTAACCTTAGCACTGATTCAAGTGAAAAAAAAACCAGTAAGATATGGACAAATAACAAGAAAAGATCTACTTAATTGGTTAATTAATCACGAAATTGATCACAATTCGCAGAGTTCAACGTGTAACAGAAACTGTTAGAAGTTATGTGTATATTGAAGGAGCTTAGTATATCATAAGTACTCTGTTATTTAATAGAACACAAAGTTTGGCGTAACTGGGCACTACCAAGAGAAAAGAAATGTGCGCTACACAAAATAAAGCGATTACATATGTATATATATATATACATGATATTGCCCGAGTGCTCAAACCGACGAAGATGGTTTTTTAGGAGGCCATACACTGAGCCTTCGACCTAAAGGTCTGATCTACAAGGCAGTAGAGCAACGTCAGGAGATGCAGACCCATGGTAGCCGGTGACCAATAATTGATTCATACGCCATTTGTTCTCTTAAGATCCTGGAGCCCATGTGCACCGTTGGTTTGGAATGAGGGTTTTCCAAATCCTCTAGGGAGAGCTGACTCTCCCGTTAACTGAGTATTTAACACAGGCTGAATCTCCAAGTAGTATTATGAATTTACTTGAGATTATTCCAAAGCCAGAACACCAGTTGTAGAGACAGTTTATTGTTAATGATTAGTAAAAATCCGCAAGCGCGACGAAAAGCAAGCACACAGAGAAACCAGTGATTGCATGTGTGTCAAAAAATCCATATAATATTTATAAGTGTTAATCGATTGTGAGCAAAGGTTGATGTGCAGAAATGCACTGAATCAAACTCACATATAATTTTACATAGTGGATTAAATGTCTAAATTACAGCGAGTAGACAAATAATAAAATAGTTGAATGGGCTTACTACAGTTTCACAAGTATGGAGGGAAACTGCTTTCATTGACGTATTGTAGACCCAGTTCTTTATAGAAAGACTAACATCACGACAACAGCAAAGATAGCCAAGATAAGCATAAGCCGACCTGGTTTTCAATATACGTAGACAGATCCCATCACCCACGTCACCATCAGTACACTCAACTACCCAGGTACACAAATTTTTAACTACTTTTAGCAGCTTGCCACCACGAGAACTTTGTACTTAGATGGTGAAAGCTACATACCAAACTACGGACATCAACGGGTAGGTAAGTATCAGCTTTAATAAACGACTCATAAAAAATACTGGTATCTATTGTCAACAAAAGATATATCCGTTTCATTTAATTATTACCTAAAACTGATATGTGATGGTGAAGGTGAAATATGATTGGTCACCGAGAGTGTGTGATTTCCTTTACCCTCATTGATTTCTACTCTGGACTCACTGAGAGTGACTGCTTGTGTTTATGTCCATACTCTGATCTCTATTTTGGGTCGTGAATCCTGGATCTGATTCGACGTGACTAGTCTTATTATCGTGGCATACCTGGGAGAAAAATGTTTTAAACCACCCATCATATCAAAAACACTATTGAACTTACAGTTTTGCGAACAAAATTAACAAATCGAATCCAATCATATTGATCACTGAAAATACTTTTGCCTTCACCGTCTAAAAAATTGACCCAATCATGTTGAAGGGTAAGATGTTGAAAAAATAATGGAGCTGTGTTAAAATTATTCTCACACATTAAACAAGTATACTTTTCAGATGAAAGCGAATCAGGCAGTGTGACTTCTTGCCAATCATCTGAATCACAGTCGTATTCCATTGGATTTGAATTGGTAATCGATTTGTTCATATCTAGAATAAGAAAAATATATCGACACTAAAATAGGTGATGACAACAGAAAAGTTAGTGATTTTGAGAACCAATTAATTACACTTGATTTTATGAATATTGCGTAAGCCCTAAGTTGAATGCTAACAACTTTCGATATGTCTTGGAAGAAGAGTCAGTAATTTTATGCACCGATATGATGTTAGAATCCGCTTAATCTTAGCTCCTCTATAATTTACTCCTGGCAATCAATATTGTATGCCGTAATGGGCGGTGATGGTTAAGGATGATTAAAACATCTAATCGTCTTAGCTGATGAAAGTTTATAGCCTTGTCATCAGTAGATTTATTCTTTCTACCCAGTACAATGAGTATCATGTCAGTGGTCCTACAACTTGCCACCAGGGCTCTGAAGATACATATGATCAAATACCCGAGGTGGGTATATATCTACTTTCACAGGTTATTTTGTGGTTGCATAATAATGCAGGGCGGATTGCTGGTTTTGGTTGGAATTTGTAGATAGTGGCTAAAATCTGAGTATTTGAATCCCAATGTCAAATTGTAGCAGAGATAGTAACATATAAGCTTACGTGCACAATGCTACCAATGTGAATTATACTTAATCTTTTGAGGCAGTGAATCTTTATCGGCTGGGATGATTGGGACATGTATTAAGTGTACTTATGCACTGACTACCTTGACTCATGAAAGTGGCTAGTGTACGAGTAGGTTGAGAAAAAGCTAGAGGCTGCTAAATCAAGACGTGGCATCGGTGGATGAAGAAACTGACCGTCGGATTCAATCATGTAGGTAGGTTCAGACTACATAGTTGGAGTTCACGCCAACGTTTAGAGACTTTGAAATAACATGACTCAAGATGTTAACAATGGTACAGGTACAATCATTCTTTGTATTCCTTCAAGTCCTAAACTTCTAAATCCATCATATGTTTTCTTTTAATTACTTCACTAATATGTATTTTCTTCTCGAATTACATCTTGGATACCTAATCTATTCGATTACCATTGATACTGTTACTACCTCTACTAATGAGATGTGTCATAGCAATTTCATTTCGCTATGCTAACGCTGCATGAATGCATTTGACTGACTTGGTCTCTTGCACCCAGATAGTTGGATCAAGTTAAATAAATTTATTCATCAAATGGTTATGAATTGATCATGTTTATCAATGTACCAAACTTAATTAAAAATTTATATACAATAAACATAGATGAACAATGTAGTTGGACAGGCAAGTAAACAGATTAGTAGAATCATTGTTACACGGAAATGTATGCAACTTTGAAAATATCATCATTCAATGTCAAGCGTTCGTCTCAACAACAACAAAAAGAATATATTTACTTTGCTGAACAATTTTATTATGATAAGTATAATGAACTACGTTAATATACAATATATACACAAAGTATTTGATTCAATAACTAACTATATATATGGTTATTTTGACGAAACTTTAATATTTAAACTATCATTATTGAAACTTTCCCTGGAATTTTACAGTGACATCAGTTGCATCAACTTCAAAATAATCTATAAGGTTAGAATTTACAGAACACTACGAATTACCCAGAATTAGGAAGTGTTGAAAACTAAGTGATATACCTGACAACTGGTTGTAGTCTTTGCATATACGGAAGCTACTTACCTATCGGGTACATAATCATGTACTTGGCTTCGAGTCACACTATGTGTAACGGTTAATGATACTACATGGTCGTCTAAACCAAAGTAGCTAGAGTGGGCCTTGAATCTGCGATGTAATGGTTAAGTTAAGCGTCTTAATCACTAAGTCACCACTTCGAAAGTGTTTCACAATAGCATAGGTAGTATATATGGACTCATTCTTTACCTTCCTACAGATTTTAATTTTATACCATACTTTTTATCCCAGTCCTTCGAACCACTTTTACTACTTCTCTCTGACTACCGGTACTAGTTTACCCATTTCGCTATGCCGATGTCAGTTATGCCGCAGCTTGGACCGATCCAAGACATCCACTAGATATTATGTGGTTGATGTCCGGCCGATTATCTACAAGACAGATGCAAATATTATTACACATTAGTTTATGTACATTCTTGGTTGGTATACGTACCAATGTGGGGAACTAATAGTTGTTGCTAAGAGACAACTACCATGTTAAATGGTATTCATTCCCACTAATAACAGTATTTAAACACATAAACATTGGTACAAGAGGGCACCAAATATGTATGAGCAACATAAGTCATCCGATTTGCTTAAGGGCTGGGATAGTGCCCGGGTTCCCGAACCGAAGCAGGTAGTTATCCTAAGGGGTCACGCCCCGAGCCTTCGACCTAAAGGACTAGTCCACAAGGCAGTGGAGCAATGAAAGGAGACGCAGTCCCATGGTAGCCGGTGGTCAGCAATAGGTTCATACGCCAATTGTTTTCTTAGGATCCTCGAGCTCACAACGGCGTAGGTGTATACACTCTTTATCTTACATTAAGCCGTGAGATTAAAATTACTTTATGCCTTTCTTTCTACGAACCGATTCTTCCTTCCTGTATCATATCCTTATAAGCAATTTTTTTCATATATTACTACCAGTGAAGTAACTGTTCCTATGAATTTGGTGTTCATCTTGTTGTGCTAATGAGGTCCTACGTTGTAGATGATTGAATTACTGATTTGACCGTTTGAAAAATACTAATAGGACAGCCAAGTTTCACATAAGATATGGTTCGTATCAAATTACAAGGCGGTAAATTCTTATTGTGCACATAGTGGATATAATTTAGATTTAGTAAGTTTAAGAGAGAATAAAGCATTACATTCGAATGAAAGCACCAATTGAAATAACTAATGAGTAAAAATTCCCAGTATAAAGTGAACAAGCATTAAAGATTCGTTTCTTCCATTCAGCCAACATTGCAAATCGATGGAGCTTCGGTGCATCATCATTCGATAAGTGAAGTGGTCGACACGCTCAATTACTTTTCTCTATAAGATCAGTTCTGTGCGATGACCCATACCAATCCTACAGAGACACTGCATTTAAAAAGAGCAAAACGCATTTCAATCGTGTTTGCTTAGCTGATCAAGGCGTTTGAAAGAATGTCCCATGCCGGGTACTATCAAGACCGGATTATCATTCGCCTATTCAAAGTCAATAAGTGAATCTTCTGGCGGGAGATCTATAACTCAGACGTCAAACAAAGTAACTTTTATCTCTAAACGAGTAACAGTGACAAAATGATATTAAGTGAAATAGAGTTTTGTTAGCCAGAATACGAAGTATAACAGTGCTTCTGCAGGCACAAAATAACTGAGATTAAAGATATCGAGAAATAGACTAAGTTGAAAATAACACATTTCATCTGAACGATACTTGCATCTAGGCAACAGGTATCGGAAATTGAAGCCGACCATAAATTACTTCGTAATGTGCGCAAATAACATCATCTTATTTGCCAAGAAAAACTGCATTACAAACTTATATGGTACTACATATGACGAAATGAAAGATGTTATGAAGAACATAAAACTATGGGGTCCAAAAACAAGGAATAGAACTGAGTGCATTGAAGGAACGACGCACTTAAAAAGTATTTCAAGTTATCTTATTATTTGTCTATGGAGCTAAAAGAACCATAAATATTAACATGAATGACATCAGATGATTTTTTTACATCTTACTATCCTGACAGATGTGGTTTCTCAGACCGACTTACACATACACCAACTGCATCGTACCAAAGAAACCATGGACCAAAATATTTTTCGTAATATGGACCAGTCACTAGTTTATTTTCCTTAGTCAATGTCATTCAGTACCTAAAATATTTAGTGACCATGCAGTTAGTCTAGATTCTTCTACATTCTTTTTACCACTACTGCCAAACACGAAATTGGAAAGAAAGAAGAATAAATTGTTCAGAACCGTATACTACTTGACGGCCTAAGAATATTAATAATACAAAAAGAATCGTAGTTTAAAAGTACGACTCAAAAGGAACAAATGATATCAAGATATGAAAAATTAGGAATGATGCTTAACTCAAGATTTAAACTTAGAGAATCGATACAATTTCACTACCGTAACTGGCTGTGTATCAAATGATTTTTAGGGCTAATAAATAACCCTTCATCTAGTTACAAAACTTTGACTTGTGTTATGTTTAAAGTTATTTAATTTCATAAACTAGATAAAACCATAAATGAAATACTAAAGCATAAATAACATTGAAGTAACATATCGATAATGTAGAATGAGATCCGGTTATCTAGAGTATTGTGAATTTAATACTAAGAGTATAAAAACCGAGGATTACTAATGAACTGACATACAACTATTAGATTGTTTTTACAAAGAGCTAATATTATTTTAGCCTTCCATATATATATTGAAAGCCTAGATATTAATTCCTCATAAAACTACCCATGAGGAGCCTAAGAATCTGTCGAAAGTTTGTAAAGTAGTTTTTATGCCGAGTTTAACAAGAAAAAGTATGTACTCCACTATCAAACAATTGGATAAGCAGTCTTCAAAACTAAGCGTTCAAGCAGCAAAATCTAGAAATAAGTAATGAAGATCGAGTTTAGACTAAATTGGCGGACAAGAACCTATTTCTTACTAAAGTCCATGTCAATATTTTCTATTTAACACTAAACTAAGAAGCGAAATAAGAACACAGTTGAATAGTGATAAGACTAAAACATTACTATGGAGAAAACATGACTCAAAATCTTATAGTTAAAGGAATTGCATTTCTCTTTACATATGTGGAGTGAAAAAGTATGAAACTAGAAAGACTGTATGTTAAATGAATAAATATATATTACTAAACGTTAACGGTTAACTATTCTGCCATAATGATCCCCGTATGTGCAATAATGATTTCTACTGTCTCTCGAAGGCTTAAATTTTCTGTCTTCAGGATAAGGATATGGCCATTATCTAGAAAAAATTTGGATAAGCTACAAGTGTTTATGGTATACCATATGAAATTTCAACTTCAGGAGGGTTACTGTCTGAGAGTACATTGATCTTTACTAGCATATTAGTACTGGATGCTCGCCACCTCGGTTCACTGAGTATGCTACAAAGGTGTCTACAAAATTTTTGTTATCATATACATACTAACCTAATAGACTCTGTTTTCTGTAGTAACGGATTAAAACGAAATGACATTTTAATAACTGGTTTAAAATTTAACTGTTTGAGAATGGTTTTAGAAACTCTGCTATCGTCGACAGCTAACGGAGAGCGGAAATATTTGATCGAACGTGGTAGTCGCCAAGATTTCTGAAAAGACATTCTGTATCGGCCTAGCCTGACGAAACTTTCAATGTTGGGGGACCGGGGAAAGCAGAGTAAACAAAGAAAGCTGGAATGAAGAACAAGGAGAAAATGAGCTGATGACTCAGTAAGCACATGGAATGCACTTACATTTATTAATGGAAACAGTAGACAGCAGTCAGCAATACCATATGTGTAAATTAAGACAATTCAACATATAACACTAGGCAAGGATAAGAATACAGCCAGCTGCCAGTTGGAAGTCGCGCCACGTCTATGTTAGGATTCCTATTGGTTGATTTTTCAAGCGTTTGAGTTGGTGGCGATCTTCACTCTTTAGTAATGAGGGTGGGAGGTCAAGTAACTTATATGAACCCTCGTAATTTGTAGTACTGCGAAGAAGTAATCTAGCTTTGAATATATCAACTGATCGTGTAGGTATTACTTATTCTGGTAGAAATTTCTATCAATTAATTAAGTGATGAGAGAAACAATACCCCAGACGTAAACAATTTGGTCTCAGTTTCGAAGTTTCTTGCAATATCCTCCCACATAATCAGTTCTGGATGATAGGAAAGAGTGAAACATTATTACCAAATCATAGCTCACTATACGATAAGCAAGTATTAGGTTACCTCATAACCTACGGTATAGTGGAAATAGGTTAAGATGTTCCAGTCTGTCTTCATAAGGTCAGTGAAACATATAGTGGCATCCAAGTTCAATGAATTTTGTAACGAAAAAATAAGGATCACATTTTTTCTCCCTATATATGACACTATATGTAGTCACACATAGTGCGGTACACTACAACTTAGACAAGACGCTGGAGAAAAGGACCTAATAATTGTTGATTTTCAGGTTGTAAGGCCTCGACAGGGAATGTTACTTAAGCCACTCTGGGTGCAGCACGAAGCCATTTAAATAGGCGTCGGGTCTGTTACACATATGTCCGAAGGTCGCTTGATAAGCGGTCGGAACTAGGTGTACAGATTGACTAGACCAAGCCAGATATAATCGCAGTCACAGAAACGTGAATGACACAGTCTATGGATAGTATGGAACTTGATTTTGAGGGCTTTACGTTAGCAAGAGCTGACAGAATCCGGAAGCGTAAATGAGGGGAAGTAGCTCTAATAATGAGGAATGCTATTCCATTTGCAGTTATCGACAGTGTATCCCATGATAGTGGGACATGTGGATTAGTTAGTTGCCGCTTGAAATGCAAGGGACGATGGCTGCTAATTGGTTTGATCTATCGCAGTCCAAGCTGTGATGTAAATGAAGTCTTGCTAAACAGTCTCACAAAGTGGACGATGTCTAATCCTGAGGGGACTTCAAAGCACCCATGGCCATTATATAATTGCCAAAAACGAGCACGCATCAGCTCAACCCAGACCTAACGTCTGGAAAGCAAATATGCAAGATATTATACACTCAGCATCGTCAGTATATTGGACAATAGGGCCGGAGTCTCCAATTGAAACGGCTTGGGACGCATTTCCAATTCTATACCTAAAGGTTATTGCACCGCACACACTGTGGGGCAGAGAAACTCTTTACCATGGCTCAGTAAGGAGATTTACATGCTGATCCGTTAGAGAAGAAAAATGTGGGATAGATTTAGGTTACTGGGGACTGACGAGGGAAAATCTCAGTATCGAAAAGCTCGGAATACTCGTGTCTCGACCCTCCGTAATTCTAAAAGGTTGTACGAACAGAAAGTCGTCAAGAAATTCGTATATAAACCAAAAGACAAAAAGAAGAGGAAATATTCCTGCACTATAGTACTGCTTCATCATTAGTGGAGGACGACTTTGGTAAAGCTCGAGTATTCTCAAAATAATTTAGCAGTGTATATACCACAGAAACACCCTTCCCATCAGTTCATACAAATCCCTCCCACACACACTGGACAGCGTGACCATTAGAGAGTTCGATGTCTTTGGTCTGCTAACTAAGCTCGACATAGGCAAATCCACGGGACCCGATGAACGGCATCCTAGGTTACTAAAGGAAGCGACAGACTTCGTTGCGAACCCTTTATGTATATGCTTTAATCTATCTGTAACCCAGGATCGTTTACCGAGAGACGGGAAGAACGCCATAATAAGCCCCATCTGCATGTTCTTCAGAAGTTTGATAAGATAAAAGGGAAAAGAGTTATTGGTATGGAAACGAAGTGACGATGAAGCTTCAGACGACTGATGAACATATTGTGAGCGGATTATTTACTGTTTGGTTCTAATATTTTCCTAAGAGGTTCAGTATTTATGTACTAAAATACATTGGTTGTCTCTCACTTATGTTCTCTTTCATATCAATACTAATCCCGTGTAACTCGACTAAGCCCCCCCCAACAATTCTACATAAATCATCCACAATAGTGATCTACTAGTAACGCGCATTTCATAAAAATTGTTAGAATATTGTTGTTTAATAGACCAGTTTGCAGTAAGTGTTGTTTGTTACTGTTTTGTTTTACTCATAAATAGACACTTCTGTTTGTGGCGTTAAGTCTTCTTGTTAAATCATTGGTAACTGGTGACCTCATACACCTTTTACGAAACGAAAATCTCAAGTTCGCCAGCAACACATTTCTGCGTTTCTTTTCCTTTTAGCAGCGATTGTTTTTTATATTTATAATGTTTTCATAGTAGCGTTTTACCCTAACACGGGACAATATAGGAAATAGATATTAAACATTCAACGCGGAGAAAAACCTCAATAATGGAGAAGGCAGGAAGGTCATTAACAGCCTAATCAGGCGACCTACGTACACATCATGCCCACACTGTCGCTAGTCTTGAAGAAAAACCAGATGCATCACATTTAATAATTTCCGATTTCATATTTCGAAGGTCCATATCTAGTTTTCAGAGGACTAAGGACCAAAAAACCACAAGAACAAGCAAATATGACGACCACATCTGTTGGTACCATAGAATGTGTGGCAATAAAACTAGGAAGTGTGTTTTTTTGAGTAGTTTTCCTTGTTCGAAAATGCGTCAACCAGATAGCAGTGGCGACGACTATTGCTAGTTGTGCCTTTAATCTCCTCCTCCGCATTCCTGATAGGGCCGAAGTCAATATTATCCCAGTTACATTAACCAGTAGACCCATTGCCAAATAAAGAGACTATTTATTACAAGCAACCAACAAAACTCAAGTGAAGATATTTAGGGAACAACTCCTGATATTGGCGTTCAGTTGGACTATAACCTACACAGTAGTAAAATCAACACACAAATAAGCAATATATTCGCCCAATTTTTATCCGAACTTCTTAAAATAATGAAACCAGACTATAACAAAAACACTACCCAGCATCCGGTAGTACATGGGATCATTAAAAAAGTCAAACAGTTTCGGCAGATCCACGTCAATCACCACCAGACCAACTTGTCGGTTCAAAGGCCGCATCTGATAAAATCACGCGGCCTGGAATAATACGTCCATTGAGTAGCCCCTGAGCAACCCATCTTCACATGGTACTTATGAAGGGTCAGGATTGGTAACTTTGTGATGATTATCGATTGTCGAATGACGTAAAATTACCTGATAGTACCCCGTCCCTTATTTGCACGACTTTTCGCCTACGTTCGCGAGAAATTTTTATGGGATCAATCTTATGTCAGTGTAATATTGGATTGTAGTAGCATCTGAGGACGTGGCAAAACTGGCTCCTTTTGATTTGTTTGAATCCTTGAGAATGCTATTCAGATTAAATAACACTTCACAGACATTCCAACGATTAATGGATGAGGTCTCTAAAGGCCTAGATTTTGTTTTCATGTATATCGACGATGTATTACTAGTTACCAGTCTACGCCTTGAACATATTGGTCACCTGCAACAACCATCTGAAAAATTTCTTAGATTATGTATAGTTCTTAATCCATTTCAATGCAATTTTTGGAGTCGAAAGCTAAGACTTTTTAGGCCACTCGACCGAAAAACATGGAATCGAAAAAGTAGATCAAAAAATTGCAGCCATAAACAATTTTTCAGAACCATAATATTTGAATAAACCTCGATGTTTCTAGAGGATTTTTAACTTCTTTCGTCAGTTAATTTCATACTGTTCGGCCATTCCACAAACCTTAATGGAGGCGTAAAGATGTAAAGTCAGAAGGTTCATATATCTTTTCTACAGTTAGACTAGCAATTGTTTCCACAACCACTTTGACTTAAATCCTGACCCGGAGACAACACTAATTCTGTGCACAGATCCGTCTGAGGTACAGTAATACAACAGCGAGTAAATAACGAGACCAAGCCACTTTCTTTTCGAAGAGACTAGAACCAACTCAAACGCGATAAAGCAATCTCAGTAGAGAACCACTAGCCATTTACTTGACAGTTAGACATTTTAAACATTTACTTCAAGATAGGGGTCTCGTGATACTCACTGATCACAAACCTTTGACGCCAAAACCGAACATTTTCTATCCAGAGAGATTCAACAGTCAGATCAAATTTCATAAGTTTCGACCAATATACAGTTTACAAAAAGTGAATCAAATGTTAAGGCAGATATTTTATCACGTTTCAACGTGGGTGCACTTTGCTCCACTGGACTGGTTCATATTAAACAGTACACGTTTACAGGCCGATTATTCTTATCTCTCTGCGTATAGATAAAATTCAAGTTGAATTTTAAATAGTGCTTAAATACTACATTCCGAGTCCACTATAATTTGCGACACTTCGACTTGCATACACAAACCATTTGTGCTGGTAGTGTACAGAAAGAGAGCTTTTGATTGTTTTCATTCATTATTTCTTCCAGGGATTCATGCTATTGTGAGACTGATAGCAGAAAGACTTGTCTAAACAGAAATGAGTCCAAATATAAATTAGTGGACCAGAATTGTTAATAGTGCTAGCGTAGTAATATACAGGGACACATAATTAGAACATTGTCAATATTCAGGTTATCCAATCGTTTTCAACATGTTCTTAACGAGTTAGTTGGCTTTTGGCTCCGTCCAACGGTTTTACTCGCATCTTTACTGAGGTGTGCCGTTTTACCAGATGGCTTATTAAATGCCTGGTAAAAGATATAATAATAGTACATTTCAGGAAAGGCAGGTACACGCCATTTCACAGCATTTGTTGGCTCACAGTATGCTTTCCAAGTAGGATCGTTAAATAGATATAATCAATAAAAGTAAATAACAGTACATTCGTGCAGATGTCTTGGAGAGTTAATGATTAGGTTTAGGCTTTAGTAATACACTGAGTACAGTCTTCAAAATATTTTTCAAAGTAGCATCGTGTCCTCGTCACATACCAGATCCAATTCGGTATAACTGTGTTAGTATTTTGGTCGTGCTAAATATTTATGCAATACAACTTTTTAAGTTTATAGCTGTTCTAAAGTAGACTTGTAGAGCTCTTGGTGTAAACTATGACTTTGAGAAACCGCGTACGTTCCAGACGCCGGAACTTCCATAGCTGCGCCCTCAGAGTAAGATTCTGAAAAAGGAGAAACAGGGGAGCAGCAAGGCAATTGGATATGAACGCTAAACAATAACATTTTGTAGTGGAACAGACAGTTGTATGATAGAATAATCTGTTATTGGCCTAATAATTATTAGGTCAAATTCATACTAGCTGTAGTTGCTAGAGTGAAATTTGATCAGAGGCTCCAGATGAGTAAAGAACAATGAGTTATGATATTTACCAGGGTGGAGCAAGTTCAAAGTTCACATCCTACTGGAAAACACTAGTTTTATAAGCATCATTTTACAAGCTTGTCTGTCAGTTACAAATTATGAACCATCGATGTGGTGTTTTAATTGACTATAGTATAAAGTATAGGTTGTCCATCAGAGTATAGGCAATCAGAGGAGTATAATGTAGGATAGATGTTTACCAAAGTAGGCAGCCAAGGGTTTTGCTGCCGTGTCCCCAAAGAGATGAATTTCTTAATTCAGGTGTACCATATGCAGTTTCAATCGCACCTCCAATAAATTCACATGCACTATAAGTATCCATCACATCATTACAACAGAATGCCATCCAACAGCAAATCGTCTGGTGGGAGAATCCCACGTAGTCGCTTCACTTTAACTAAACAGATGTTCCAAATAAGGCAAGCTCGTGATGGGAGGGCATAATAGCATGCCTGGGTTTCGCTCATTGATGTTAATAGTTTGGGCTGATCTCGACCAATGCATATATAGTGTATAGTGGTTAAGTAGGAAGATAAAATTATAATCGATATTTGGTTATGTCTTGCTTGCACAAGTAGATAAGATACAAACAAATATGTGTTTGTGATGTCTTGTGGCTATGCTAACTACTAGTTGTTATTTTAACGGACATATTGCAAATGAGCATTTACATACTTGTTAAAAATCCACGATAACCAATTGTAATCGTAGTTGGATAGGTGGTTTCATTGAATTAAATAACTAGTTAAGCTTTAATACTAATTAAAATTGGTATGAAGCAGCGAGTGTTCATAATAATTGATGAATTTAAGTGACGATAGATAAGAAAAAGAATAAGTATAGAATTTAAGAACAAAGATTATGATAATAGGTTGTGTTATTCGACGTTTTGCCCACCAGTGTAGATCACTAACTTAGATAATCTAAGCCGAGTGATTGAGGACCTACTCGAGTTGAACGGATACGGTACGACGTACCAGCTAACGTCGAAGTTACACTCCACGGTTAGTACCTAACGTGGATTCCCTTTTCGTCGTACCCAGGTGCTGTGGCTGCTTTGACGACCGTGCAACACAAACGACGTTATTACAGAAATATTTCAGTAAGAGTAGGTACGAAAAACAGAATACGAACACCATTACATGCACCAGTCCATGACGTGCAATTAACTGATGCGCGTTAGTTGTCTTCGACCCTGACCATAACTCTACAAACTGTTCGACATCCAATGGCCCGACTTCCGAATAATTTGGCTAGGGCCCAGTGACGTTTCACTGTCCTTAGAAGCATCTCCTGAGATAACCACAAATGAGTTCACTTGTTTAACGGAGGTTCATCCGCACGTAGTGGCACCAGCGGTATATGAGAAAGATGAATCTGATAGTATTATTCTACGTTATTATTATTCGCAAACAGCCTATTTGTGCATAAGTGTTGTGAAGAAATCAAGCTAGATTTCTTCAGAAATACAGCAATACACAAGTTCCAATAATGTTGTCACAATATTCTCTATATTTAGACGAGTTCTGTAGAATTTAGAATACCGAGTTGACTTTGAAGAAGGCAAATAAGGAAAGAAGGGAAATTTGAAGGATATAAACGCACAATATGTAAATGATTTAAAAGTGTGTTTGTGAAAAGAGAATAGTGATAAACGATGATGTAGGTATTGTCAGTTGAGTAAAAGTATATAAGAAAGTAAATCATTGATGCAGTAAAATATGCCTGCAGAATATGTATTTATGCAGTAATAGTTCAGAATGATGTTGTGGAAGTCTCAATTAATTGCAAGGGTAATTAACGAACAATTTGTTTGGATTATATATACGTGCTGAAAATAAAGTAAATCTGAAAAGTTAATTTAATCAAGTGTAACACACGATGATGTGTTTTTAATTATAATTTCTGGATGTGTAGGGAATAAGTTTGTTAAGGAGGAAAAGAGTAGGTCGGAATAAAAGTATACCTAATGTGTCAGAGGATCAATCATGGTAACAATAATAATAAATGTGAACACACAAAGACTTGGAACGTTTAAATAAATAGGTAGAAATAAAATAGCGAGTAAAGTTTCAAGGGTTCTACTTTGCTTTACAGTCAGTTATGTAGATATCGGATCGTGTGTATTTGAATCATTGGTAATCACATTGATATTTAATGGATGTCACAAACCACTTTCGGAAAAAAGCCGTCGAGGAGACTTCTGAGCCGAGTTATAGTTTCACTGCAACGGAGGTTTACAGGAAGTCTGTTCCACATGGTTAAATAGCGAATAATAAAACAACTTGGACGTAATTTTTTGTGGGCTCTCGTAATCGATAGATTATTCATTATATTGTGACACGACAGAGTACGAAGGGGTGAGTGCCGAAGAGTAAGAAGTGACATTTATAATTCGGTAAATAAAGATAAAGGTTAATTTAATGCGCCTAATCCATAGAGGTCCTAAATTGAGTTTCAGACATCTTTGGTTGTAATCCTAGTTGTCGGAATACCCCGGAACAGCTTTGGTGAATATTCTCTCAAAAGATTCAATTATCATCGAGTTATTATGTCTACAGTTACTGCAAACAATCACATAATCAATAATGGGTAATATGTTTTTTGTGTAGTATCTGGATTCACTGTTATCGTAATTTATCATTATAAATTCAACGAGCTTTCTTGCTTTGGATATTTGAGATGCAATCGGAGAAGTTCAAATTGATGCTGTACTTCAAACTCAAGTCACAAACAGAGTTGAGAGGTTTCAGGGTGTGTTTTTGTATAGCAAGATTTAGGATAAGTCTGCGGCCGACGTAAACAACATTCGGTGACGGATCTCACGACACAGTCCATTATTATAACTTGTTTATGTCTTTTTGGATTACCACTGAAATGCACCTTTCTTCGGCAAGAGTTGAGAATGAATAAACTACTTTTAGGTCATCGGCAAAAAGTAAAGGTTTGTTGTGTTGAAAGAGTGAGTACACGTCACAGACCAAAGAAAGAAAGAGTGGCCGGTCAGTCACGCTTCCTTGTATAACCACACCGGTTGCATCCATAGGTTCAGAGTTGCAAGGTCCAAAGCGAACGTTCTGCTAAAAAGGATTTGAGCCGTGATAAATTGGGGATTCCATACGTCAAATGAAGAAATTTTTGGAAGTTTTCGGGAGGTGCTGTAGAAAGCCTCATCAAATAAAAGTACAGATTTATCGCTGATTGACTGACGTTTATTCTTTGGGTAATTTCACCAAAACATTTCAAGTTCGATGTGGAGCATTTACGTTTAGTCATAAACTCATGCTGAGATGGATCAATCAGACAAGCCGAAAGTAAAATTATTAATAACTGTTTATGAATTGTTTTCCAATGAGTCTTGATAACGCAATAGTTTAGTTAATTCTCTAATAGTTAGCATTATCGCCACGTGATCCCGTCTTTAAATCTAGGGGCTATAAGCGATGCTTTTCATAGAGATGGATAGGCTACATAGTCCATGGAAATTCTCTGCCATTACGTTTCATGGACAGCTCAGGAATCCCGTCAGGCACACCATCATAGAACGTTTTCAGAGCAGTTATGGTCTATTTGATGTTGGTGCATATGAAATCAACTTATGATAAATGCACAGATATCAACATTGGAAAAGTATCAGTAGATGTTTCTGTTTTTGTGTCGTATCGTTGAGAGAAATGGAGGATGTATAATTCGCAAATAGTATCAGGATCTTCAAGCTACATACAGATCAAAAATTTTCAAGTACACGTATTTTGTTTTATGATATCACGTTGTTTTTTTAACTTTTTCAAGGACCTTCGAACAACAAATAGCTATTCAGATCGGAGGTCATCCTGATAGTGATTGGTTCAGTTTAAGCAGTTAGTGCGCGTTTTTATCGGTGAGGAGTCTATGGTTCTTTCAGTTTATAAACGTTCAAAGTGATCGCATGTTGGCATAATTCATTCGCAAAGTCTCATGTCTGAGCCTGGAAACTTGAGTGATGAGCCAATCCTTGACTCGAAAGTAAAGTGTAATATCGGCGAACCTTCTCAAGATGAAATCGAAGGTATGATTATGTTAAAATTATCTCCTGTTATGTTTCGTATATTATATGGAGTTAGAGTGGAGCACCTTGCTTTTGTGATTTTATTGTTTTCTGATAGATATTCCTACTTAAGTAGGAACTAATTAGTTGACAACATCTTAACTAGTACACTTAATCTATTTTGCCGTTCCTTAATAATAGTTAGAGTTTGTTTTCTGTATTTTACCACTGGATGTGATCATAACAATTCAATCCTTGCAAAAAGCTATTCATAATGTAATCTAACCGAAGATGTCACAATCTTGTCTGATATCGCCATCCGATTTAATTATTGTTTTAGTTCGAACTACCCCATTAAACCCTTCTGAAGATCGACATTTTGACCCCAACGACGTTAACGTTCTGTTACGAAACATCGAAACTTTGCTTTTCAATATGTTCCTTGCAAAATCATATATGTGATTAAGAGCACCATTTTGTAATGTTGTTCCCCCGTTCTCAGTACTTACTGTGATCGTAGTCTCACTGAAAAATACTCAGTTAATAATATCTTAAGGCTTTAAATGTGGCATAACGCAATTAATGCTTCCAGCCATTTTGTTTGGTGGCTTATAATAGTCTGATGTTTTATTGGGACTATCTACCTAGCTACATCAAAGATAGACCTTATATTTAAAAAAATAACAAAACACTGGTTTAATGAACTTTAGATGTTGCACAATTTCATCGGCGTTCTCAAAAACTATCCAATATATATAGTCTTGAATAAATACCATATCACTCAGATGCAATACACTAAATTAGAGCAAGGATCTGACAGATCGTCATGCATATTTTGCAGTGATCAAACCAGTGTATGAAGTTAAAATCTGTTAACTAAGTAACTTAGTAATTTCACATATACATTCTCCCTTCCTCCCCATGAGATGCTGAGTTTTAAGACTATCTTCTGCTTTTTACTCTGTGAAATCATTCTTCGTAAACCATATTGTTTTTCCCCAGTGTTTTTTACTACCACTGGTAGTGCTATTACCACTGCTTCTCTTGATTTGTTTTTATAATTTTCTTTTTGTGCTAGTATACTGTAACAACTTTAAACGGTGCAAATATGTCCATATAACTGGCAGAATCAGTAGGCTATCCTAACATTTTAGACCAAAAAATGGAGTAAATAATATTTGTCGAATAAAACTAGCTTAAATAACGCGTAAGCTCACGATTTTCCTCCTGTTAATTTAGTACTTATGTCACGGAAATCCAATTAGTTCGGTTGAGCGCATCACTAAAGTCAGAGTTTGAAGATATATCTCACTCATTAAACGTATCAAATGGGTAAGGTAACTGACGGCTGGTAAATTACTAAATAAGTGAATTGCCAGAATGTTCAATAATTATATATATGAAAAAAGCGGTAAGGAGGTGAAGTGAAGAAACCTTTACAACACAAGATAGTAACTCATTTATTACTGCTATTCCTTTTATACTGATGTAAACGGTCACTATCTACACTGTTAAAACCAGTTTGGACAATAACTCTCAAATTTTTCACCTATTAATTTGTACTGATTCTCTGAATCCATTTAGCAAAGTTTTGCCTTTTTATGATTGTCTAATTACCACTTAGTTCAGAGCATAGCGAACTTTCCAAGTCTTGTTACTTTTAGATGTCTTTCTGTTTTCGTAGTCTAAATGTTGGCGTATATCAAAGTAAATAGAGGTTTTAGTTTTTGAAAAACGTTTTATACGTAGATACTATGGTCTACGACCAGGGCTTTTGCGTTGTGTGAACTTCTTATTTACAAATAATGTTTTTGTCGAACTGCAATACACGTACACGACGTATTATGAGATTAGGAAGAGCCAATTACACACAATATATATATATATACATATATATATATAATGTTTATTTGTATAGTACACTACTAGGAAACTAGATCCAGAAGACTCCCGAAGGAAGTTAGTAATCTAGGGAATACTACGAATATTTTAAAACAATTTTGTTGCACAAACAAACCGAAAATGTTCAACTATTAAAATTTGACAGATAAGTTCAGTAACAGAAAACTTTACTACTATAAATCATTGAAACGATTTTTGGATTATCTTCCCCCAATTATCTTGTCGTGTATTCTCTAATAGGTTTCTAAAAATTAAAGACCTGCTTTTGATCCAATTTTCTTTGTCTTCAGATCATCGGTCTAAGCTGTCTATGATAGCTGGATTATCCGTAAACAATGACATAGCTACGCTCAGTACGTCACAGTTCCCCCAAGGAATTGCATCAGGACCTTCAGCTCATCGTCACCGTCGACGACGTAAACGCATCGGTACAAACAGCACAAGGGAGGAAAGTTCAAAAGCATTCCGTAAGTTTTGATTATTTTTAATTAGTTCATGTTCAAGAATGATGTATCTAAACAAATATATGTGCCTTTTTATGACTGAATGGTGATTGTGTAAATGGTTTCTCAATTTCAAACAAAAAGGTTCTGTATTTTACCCATTTATTGATAAAAACTAGCTAAGTTGTACTTAGCATATTTAATGGTTTCAAAATAAAGTTGTAGTCTAATGTATTAAAACTTGCATTCATGGTTTATCAATTCCTGCCATTTCTTAGCTAAACGATTTTTCCGGTTGTATATATTTAAAGTTTGATTACTTTTAGTCAACTATCAGTGTTTAGTAGATGGTTGCATTTCACATTTTGTTCATAATTGCGTTATGATCCTACACCAATTTATCTCGCATGGCTTTTCTGTGTTTAATTACATATGCGATATCGCTCTATGTTTTTGTGATGAATCTTGAAAGAGTATTTATTTCGTATGAAAGTTCTAGATTCACGTTAGATATTAGCACAAATAAACAAAACATAGATTCGTGAGCACAGGAAAGTCCAGAGCAAAAAGCTCTATACACTTTTACTGAAAGATCATCAACAATCAATCCAGTAAGAGGAGATGCAATTCCTTATACTAAATAACAGCTAAAACTGGTGATGATATACAATGTATTCAACAAAATTTGATCAAGTTATTTATTATCAACTCTCAAGATATTATGAATTCGACTGTACAGAGTTCGTTTGTGATTTGGCTGTCGCTATTTATACTCCATAGTTAGACACTGACAAAGGTGGTTTACAAATTCCATTTTCACTATCTGGTTTGGTAAATGACCTATGTAATTTATTGGTATGTCGGCTTCTCAGAGTACATCTAAGGGTAATCTCCTGTATGGTAGTTTTTGAACATCAAATAGATGTTAAACACGTATGGATTTTATATTATAATTCAGATGCTAAATGGTAATTAGTCTACTTCAAAGATAACTTGTTTGACCGTGGCACTGAACATTTAAGAAAGCTATAATCGTTCTTGAGGTTGAAGTATCTACGAACCAATCACTTTAAGCAAAGTTTAATATTCCTACTTATATTCCTTCAGAAATTTAATATCAACCCAATAATCCGATATTTCATTGTATACGTTACAAAGAAAATTCACACAATATTATCAGTCAGAAGCATATGTTTATAGTGGCTATGTAATTTGCATGAAATACTATCCTAATACTTAAACGTTCATTCATATCACTGTGAGTAACAGCCAATTGTTTTTGCTTTCTCTTTCCTCCCTATTTACAGCTACAAATCCAAGTGAACATGTAATGTTTTTACTTGGTGAATGCGATGGTGATGATGAGCAAACACATCAGTTATTCTGTGAATTAGATGAACTATGGAATGACCCATCAGGATCAGGTGAAACCGAATGGCGAGAAGCCGCAAGGTCAGTCTATTATTATTATTATTATTATTATTATTATTATTATTATTATTATTATTATTATTATTATTACCTATTTTATCCATATTTACAGAATTATATTTCGTAAGCACTCACATAGAAAACGAACTAGTGCTTCCTGGTTCTTAACGATTGTTTAACTAGAATTGATCTGTAATATCAAAATCTAAATTTAACTATCTCCATAACACCCTGTAATAACAATCATCACGTACTTACTAATGAATTACGTTGAGAGGTAATTCTGGTGGTTCTAGTGAGAAGTCATGACCATAAAGTTAAATCATATCTAGTGTTAGATAAATATCACAAATGACAAAAGAAGATGGTCACACAATGTCACGAATTGACGGAAGTTAGGAATGCAAATCAATGTAAAACCAACTTAGTAGTCCGAGAGTTAAACGCTGTCATCAAAGTCTGGGGTTCATGAGTTTGATCACTGCTCGGATTGTGAATGGACACCATGGGATCTTCTTATATTAGAGCGAATCAATCATCCAGTACTTTCTGGTTTTCAGTGGTATTCAGATTTCTGTCAGTTTGTGACATAACAATTTAACTTTGATAATCCTCACAACACCTTATCATAAAAATATGAGTCTAAACGTTATTTATACAACTTGTACTCACTACAAAACAGATCCCAATATTGATTATGTTGCCCTTTATGTTTTTCTGAAAAAGTTTACATTATGACGGATCAATGTTTTTTAGAACTTTTCGTTAATTTTGAACTCTGAATTAATGGAGTTTTATCGAAATATGGTTTCCACAAATGATCCCCCCAATATTAGGCATAAGTAATTTTAATTATTATTTTGTAACAATGTCCTTACTCCTATTATCCAAATATTGTAAAAGTGTAAACATGAGCATTTTTAAGTCTGTTTTTTGAGAAAATTCGTATCCACTCTCATTTTTAAAGAATCATTTTGAGATAAGTCAGACAGCTACAACGTAGAACCAGGCACATATATGCATCGGTTCAAGTTGCCATACCTCATTAACACAACAAGATGGACACCGGATTCATAAAAGTAGTTAATTCAAAGGTGGTAATGTATAAAAGAAAGATTGCAATAAGAATATGGTATTTAATTAATAATCAAGTGATCAAATAAGTTTATAAATTCCTAACCACTTGTGATGAGAACCTGAATTTTTGTTTATCAATGCCATAAAGAATATGATCATGATGATTCAAGGTTTTAATCTTGATACTTAAATTTTACTAATCAGTCTTAAAGAATGATAGGGTAACTATCATTTATATATTGCTATCAGTTTTTGCAAACTCATATCAATCGGTAAGGAAACAAAATATCATAAGATTGAATTTTCACATTCGAAACATAAAATGTAGCTTTATTTTCCGGTTACGTCATGTCTCTATTTTGAATTGGTTTGTATGAACCAAGCTTTCTATTTACATATTCATACTTTTTTTATTCGTTAAAGATGGATTAAATTTGAAGAGGATGTGGAAGAAAATGGAGAACGTTGGTCTAAGCCACATGTAGCTACACTACCTTTATTCTCTGTATTTGAACTACGCAGTTGTCTGGCAAGTGGAGTAATTATGTTGAATCTGGAAAGTTATAGCATGGAACAAATTGCAGGTAATCTCATTGATATATTTAAGTTTACTTTTAACCTATATTTTTACTTCAAAACGAATGCCTAGTTCTCTTTATATAGGTGTTTTTCAATGTACTTGAATAGAAAGTCTTTAGCTAATTATGGTCTATCCTGTAACATGTGTACAAAATAATAAGAGTATTTTGTCGTATCAGTCAATTTAATTACATCTTCATAGTTTAAATCACGAACTGATCCTAGCTAGACCATCATTGGAAACCTGTAAAATTAAACAGCCGATTCATTTTAGTACGGTACTCCACGGGAGTTCATATCTACAATCTTGGTTTCACTTTCTAAGGAGAAAGACATAGTCTATTGGTTGAAAGTGCGGCTTTAGAATTTCCGGTAAAAAACGATATATATTTAGGAATTAGTTTATGTATGTATTTGCTAATCGTGTTACCTAATAAAAGCTTCCTAATTACACTCGACCTTACCAATTCAAGCAGCTAGTTTAGGTCAGCAGACAGGAAGTGTACAAATCAGTATCAGACTCAGCCGACTACATAACGTGACGGGACTATATCAAATTATTTTACAAGTCAAATAGTTTTGGGTGCTTGTCTTATTAATTTTAATATTATTTCAATTAGAACATGCAATATCTTCCCTAAAATAAACTAAACCGAGAAGTAGTTTTTCAAAATCCTCATCATGAATTTGGCTGACTTTATAGACTCTTCAAAATGGACCATAACTACTCATATATTTTGTTCTGCGTCTTTTTTGATCCACGTTTTGATAAGCACTTTTTCTTTACACTACTGATATTAAGAGTAGGATACTGGATGAAGAATGACCAATCAATTGATAATCTTTTATTGAGATCATGAGTCGTACAATGTTGGACTACCACTGAAAATCTGGAAGGATGTTGCGTTCTAGCATGAGACTCCCCGGCAATGCACCTCCACAACTGCGCACATGAGACCTCAGGTTCTGAGTTTAAGACGCGCGTGCGGGATCGTGAAGGCGCACTGCTGAGGAATCCTATACTAGGACAAAACAGCCTTACAGTGCTCTTATTTTCTATGTACTCATTTTAAACCAACTTTTCTTTAGCTATTCAGTATCATTGATAATTTAAGGCTATTTCATTAACTTGTTAGATTTTTATCACAAGTGATTTATCCTGTTATTGTATTACAACTGAGGTTAATTTATTCTGGACCCAACATTGTTTATGATTGATTAACCAATTAACTGTTTATGCTGACAAAATGCAGAGCCTTCTGACCACTCTAAGCAACACTGCAAGCATGTTCAGGATGCAATTTTCTTCCTGGAAATGCAAAATGTTGCTTCAGGATTGGGTTGCATCGACACCTGAACTAATAATAGGGAGTGAAGTAGTTGAGCGTGCCGACCGCTTCACTTATCTTGGAAGTCTCATCAGCCCTTGTGGTCTGATGTGTGAAGAAATCTCAGTACGGACACAGAAGGCTCGACTAACTCTTGCCAACTTGTGTAAGGTTGGCAAATCAATTGATGAAGTAGCGAAACTTTATCAGTTGAGATGGCTGGGACACGTGTTACGTATGCCCAACCACGGACTGCCCTGAAGAGCGATGTTTTCTGGTGTAGGAGTAGGTTGGAAAAAAGCTAAAGGCGGTCAGATCAGAACATGTCACAGTACCATGAAGTCACTGACAAGTGGACTGAGTCATGATGGTAGGTGTAGACTACTTGGTTGGGATCCGTGAGATGATAGCAACCGATGGTTAGAGACTGAATGACATGGTTGAAAATCGCTTGCAATGGTGCAGGTGCATCAACTCTTTGTGTTCTCCCAAATGTTAATCTTCTGAATTCTTCATGTCCCTTTCTTTTTTCTCTTTCCAAATTTATTTCACTGGATTATACTTCTTGAATAATATTTTCAAACCCTGATCTTTCCGATTACTGCTTTTAATTTTACCACTTCTACCACTATGGAATTTGAATCGACAATTGTATCTGTGTTCTAATGTGGTGTGGTAACTCGAACTGTTATACGTACGTATGAAGTTCTACGTTTTTGCTGACTGACTGACTACTTATACTAGTAGTCAACTTTTTATGCAAGACAAAATAATATTAATTTTCACCGTTGGATTCATGAATCGATCTAAGTTAGACATTATTATAAACATGGAAGCACTGAACGGCTCTTTTGTCTTAAGTTTTCAATAGTGGTCTAGTTTAGATCAACTTGTGAATTCGACTGTGAAAAATACTACAATCTCCACAAATCCCTCATACAGAAAATAATAAGTGATTAATTATAATTCAATAATTAGAGTATCTGTATAATATACAGTTGATTTTCATCTATATTCATCTCATGTTATTCCTACTTATCAATTTGGCTTGAATCAAAATCAGTAAAACTTTAATGGACTAATTTAAAAAGAACATCATCTTTATATCCATATGAATACTTGATAATAACAGCTTGGAAAGTGTAGTACATGTGCTGTAAAATGTATTGACATGTTTTTATGTAGAAGGTCATTTTTATTTCAGTCATAGTAATAATAATAATAATAATAATAATAATAATAAAAACAGGAATCATTGATCGAAATACAAGTCACTGATCTAATAGCTATATTTATTAATTGTAAACAAATCAATCAGTCTTATGATTAGGACATTTTATAGTAAGTTAATTTATTCCAAATTAACTAAATTTCAGTCTTTATTATTTCAAAAAAATATGAATAATACAACAATAACAAAGATGGATAATGTCTAGTAGTGGAATCCAGGACACGCATTTCGTCCTATTTGTGACTCCTCATTTGAGTGTACCTGCATTACAGAGTTGATAATCACTACGAATCACAACTGATTGGTCACTGGGTTGTGATCAATGTCATGCTTGTCTAGTCCTTATTAGTGCAGATCGAATGCTATCGATCATGTTGCAATGTGGCCACCAGTCTAGTTGACTCGACACTGCGGGCACTATATATTGAGAATTAGATGGTAGTTGGGGGTAGTCACCTAGACTGGTGGCCACATTGCAACATGATCGATAGCATTCGATCTGCACTAATAAGGACTAGACAAGCATGACATTGACCACAACCCAGTGATCAACCAATTGTGATTACATCTCAGTCCTACAGGAGGTTAGTCACGGCTCGGATAGCTCAGTGGTAACGTCTCTGACTGTGAAGCTGGGTGACACGAGATCGAATCTGCCAGGGAGTACCAGTTCCCTCAAGATTACAGGTACACCTTGCTGACGAGTCCCAAGTAGCACGAAACCCGAGTCCAGGGTCTACTGTTGACTACCTCCAACCACCATCTAAATAATCACTACGGCAATATCGAGGCAATACGCACAATATGCACATATACCAATAAGAGGCTGATGAATTGTAGTTTTAAACATCAATGGGGAGATTTAAGCAAATAATACCAAGTGGATTTACAGAACAATAATGTTTCAATTTATCTCATTAAACAATGTGGCTTTAAATGTTAAAATGTATCTAATACCGAAAAGACGAGTTAACAATTGGTTTTCTCAGCTATTATTTCACTTTGTAAGAGTTTGAAGTAAATGGTACTGGGTTCGAGTCCCAGAGTAAACATCAGCTCTGAGATGCAGGTACATCCAACTGACGAGTCCCAAATAAGACGAAACACGCGTCCTGGATTCCACTGTTAGCCACTACCCATGTTTGTAAGAGTTTGTTAAGATCAACACAAAAATATGACAAATATAGATTTTCAACTGACAATTTTTTGATAGGATGTGTAAAATACATCCTGGATTTCAATACTATCAATAGACTAGTTTGTTTGGAATTGATTTTGAATAACCGTTTAATACATATAGTCTTCATATTCTATATTTTTGACCGGTTAATCGGGTTGAATAAATAATTTTTCTTGATCAAAGTCAAAAGTGTATCTTTGAAATGTAGTAATTTTAGAATTAATTTTGTCATCAAAGTACACAACACTATTTGATTGGTTTTGTCCGAGATGTGAAACTAGCTTCTTACATTATATCCAGGATTCCATTGTCGGCCACTAACTAAATGTGCCCAAAAATACTTGTGACTTGATGATAATATCGAGGGGATCCTCTCAGGGTATACACAAGCCAAAAATAAGAGATTGGTCAATTGTAGTCTTTAGCATCAATAACGAAAAGATTCAAACAAACTGTACAACTAGATGATTAGTCATTTTCAGTTTAAAATGATCAATCCATGAATTAATAAATATCACTATTACTTCATTTCTCATAGTGATGAGCCATATATATGCGAAATCTTGTGTATCTGGGAAATTAATCACATTAGTCTTGAGTATGCATCAATAGTCTTGTGATGGATTAAGTGTTCATTAGTGAATACTTTTTGCTAAGAAGGGTTTTAAAAACAAATCGTTGGCTTTTCGATAATTTTGTCATTTCTATTATAAAATAAAGAAAACAAATACAGAATTTAGTAAAGAGATGTACTTCCAACGAATTTATTATTAAGATGTACATTGCAATATGATCGCTAGTCTAAGTGTATCGATATTGTGTACACTATGTTTTAATGTTAAGCAGTTGCGAAAGTAGTTAGTGGGAAACCGTGTATTGACTTGGGTTTTATGTTAGTTAGTACTATTTATCAAGGTTTGCCTTTAATTCTGAGATAACTAATGCTTGATGTGGAGTTCAAACCTATGCCATTCATAATGTAACCTGATCGGCAAGATCTAGTCAGAACTAGAGGACTAGAAAAGCATAATATTAGTCACCACTCAATGCTCAGTCAACTGTAAATAACTCAATTCTATAAAGGGTCAGCTCCAACCTGAATAGTAGCTCAGTTGTGAAGTCTCAGACTATGAAGCTGGGTGATGCGTCTTTGGGTCCCACAGGGAACATCAAATACATCAAGACTGCATATTTGCCAAACTGTTATGTACCGACTAGCACGAAACTTAGAATTTCTTTCTGTCTGCCTCCAACTATCTAACACATGTTAACTTAATTACAAAAGCTTGGTTCTGTACGAAAATATAAACGGTCAATAACAACATATTACTAAAAATCATTATACTAAGTTATGTGAATAGTGTGAGTGATAATAATACAAATGTTGTTCAACGTGTATAAGGAGAAGAATGAATGGAAAGCTTCAAAAAAGACTGGTCAATTATATATTATATTTTAAGGGTTGTACGTGTATTTGACTGCCTGACTTCAAAGATATATGTATATAAAATTATCGGGTCTTGTGATGCGTAGGACAATCACCTATATGATGTGTTATGACTACGCAATTTATTATTACGTAGTCGTTACATTTCATTAAATAAATCACGTTTTCTACTTTATATAAACCATTAAGCATTATTAGAATTGGTTAGGATATCACATAAATTAAGTTTTGTTCTAACATTGTTTAATCTACGTCAAGAAAAGAAAAACACTTATAGGTTTTTTAATTCCAATTCTTGGTGTATTTCCAGTAAAGAAAATATTCCCAAACTTATTATAGTCAAATAATAGTTGAATTAATTGATTGATTAATAGATTATAATTAGATAATCATAGAATAGGAAGTAACATTTTGAAAATGTAATGTTGTTACGTACACAGATACACAGGATTTTTTCATCTTATCGATCGTAGAAAAAAGATGTTGTCAAGCAAATTTATAAGGTTTTTGATGACTCAATCTACAACAACAACAACAACAACAAAACTTTTATGAAACTCGTAAAATGGCTATATATATGTATACATGCAACTAATTTGTCATTTACAATATAATTACATGTTATGTATTATGTGAATTTGTAATTGATTGACTCGAAGACTTGATTTTTAAACGAGTCATATGTTTGAATTTTTGTTACAATATTGTTTACCTATACACAATGCTTCTATGTCTCAAAGTTCCTTTTACGCCGATTTGTATTGTCTTATACTTTGAGTATATTTTTTTCCTTGCTAAATAAATTAATCATGTAAACTCTATGTTATATACTTATTAGTTGTTATTTTGGGTATATTTCTCTTAACTACTGTCCTTTGTTTATCTTTGATAGATTTAGTTTTAAATTTATTAATATCCGAAGACCGTTTACCGTTAGATCAAAGAGATCTGTTATTCGATGTGTTATTACGTCGTCATGTTCATTTACATGAACGACTTCGACCGAAACTTATTGGTCGTAGTGCAACAAATCTCCCATTGATTCGATCATTAGCAGATATTGGCAAACGACACTCAGCAAAAGATGTTGAAAAAGGTAATATCACAAAATTATTGTTTTCCATAGAAATTTATTGATTTGTTGCTTAATACTTTAATCCATGTGTTTTAACGGATAAGGATTAAATTTTTCAAGTGTATTTGATATTCTAACTAATGGACAAAAATTCAACCGAATAACTCGTTCGCTTTTCAATTTTGGTAAACTGAAGTCAGAACTTTTAACTATTGGATGCCAACTCAGTAGTCAGAGATTAGTCACTTACTTAGAGTGACTCGAAAGTCCTCGTTCCGATATCCCATGTGATAGTGGGTGTACACAATGCCGAAGAGTCCTATACTAGGACGAATCAGCTGTCATGTGTTTCTTGAGTCCAAATGGTTGTTTAACTAAAGTCAGTTCATGATGTAAACTGTGGACCAGATCCATTGGTAGATCAAAAAACGGCAGAAAATCTGTGTTCATGGAACATACATTTATAGTTTATGTTTATTCAGTGTAAAAAATGTTGACTACTCTTTACATGTAATTAGCAATTTTAATACCCCATTATTATTATTATTATTATTATTACTATTATTATTATTATTATTATTATTATTATTATTATTATTATTATTATTATTATTATTATTATTATTATTATTATTATTATTATTATTATTATTATTATTATTATTATTATTATTATTATTATTATTATTATTATTATTATTATTATTATTATTATTATTATTATTATTATTATTATTATTATTATTATTATTATTATTATTATTATTATTATTATTATTATTATTATTATTATTATTATTATTATTATTATTATTATTATTATTATTATTATTATTATTATTATTATTATTATTATTATTATTATTATTATTATTATTATTATTATTATTATTATTATTATTATTATTATTATTATTATTATTATTATTATTATTATTATTATTATTATTATTATTATTATTATTATTATTATTATTATTATTATTATTATTATTATTATTATTATTATTATTATTATTATTATTATTATTATTATTATTATTATTATTATTATTATTATTATTATTATTATTATTATTATTATTATTATTATTATTATTATTATTATTATTATTATTATTATTATTATTATTATTATTATTATTATTATTATTATTATTATTATTATTATTATTATTATTATTATTATTATTATTATTATTATTATTATTAATTGTATTCAAGCCATTGATTCTAACCTCTCATGAAATTATTCCGTTGGAATCTAAAAATTCGTTCCAGGATGAATTGTTTATTTGTCAAACTATTTGATTGAAACCAAGAACCGATCCACGTTAGATAACCATTAAAAACGTGGAAGCATTGAATAACCGTTCCGTCCCAGAATAAGACCTCAGCAGTGCCCATTCACAAGCCCGACGCTAGGAATCGAGGACAGGATCATCGCTGTCGCATGCGAACGCAAAACTTCTAGACAACTGAGCCGGCATCCAGTGGTGTACAAGTCTAACTTTAATCAACTCATGATATTGTGCGGTGATCTTCCGTTGCATTTGATGGGTAATTTCCCCACCTCTGACACAGTTTAGCTCCACTGATCACGGTTTCCTACTAGAACCACGAAAATTTCCTATCGAAGTTATTTATCAGTGAGCACATGACATTTTACAGTATGGGGCTGTGGAAATTGTTAGATTCCTGATTGTGGGGTCGTGGATGCACACTACTGAGGAGTCGCATGTACCAGAGCAAAACGGTCGCACATTGCTTGCAGAGGTCTTCAATATTTTCCTAACTTAGATCGGTTCGTGATCTCAATGAAATTGAACCGCCTTCACATCACTATACAAATTGTTATTATTTGTTTTGTCAAATAATGCGTTGTTCATCATCAGTTATGCCAACATTTTGTGTCAGTCAGTTTCCACGTCATAATAATAGTGTTTCTTTGTTCAATTTCATACACTTATGACATTTTCTGAATAAAAGAGGTTCATGTGCTTCTAGATGTGAGCATACCAATAAACAATATAAATCAATCCAGGTGGCCGACACAAACGCTAAGATAGTATATCGATCAATAAAGCTGTAATCGTTCGTCGACTGGGATGGATAAAGCATAAGTTATGCCCATACGCACCAAACTACTATTACACTCATATACAATATTGGTCACTTCAAGACTACACTTACAGGAAATGATGAACAGCCAAATCCAAATTTGCCACCAGTCCCTGAAATTAAATATCATTTAGTTAAAACATAATGCGGAATGTAACCTTTGTAGTTAAAGTTCACGTGATAGTACAAGTCATTGGTCAAATGCACCATGTGATTACATATCTTGATATTGATTGCAACGCCGTAGACATGTTCAGTATTTACTATCTTTTAAACCTTCATTTTGTATTCCTACTGAATAATTTCATTTCATTCCTCTTTTTTTGTCAAAATCTATATAATCAAAATATTTGATTTTGATAACATTGAACAATGTTATTGTTTAAACACTTCCTTTTTTGTGTATTATTAGGAAACAATGTCAATTTGAACTGATACACATTTGTATCGTATTGTTTTCGACTAAATAATTAAAAAAAATAGATATTGATGTAATTCTGAATTCTATAGTTGTTAATCAAAATAAAATACTATAGAAAATAGGTTTAGTTTGTATCTAACTAAATTTCATTATTCACTACTTGTGGTTTGTAACATATTTAATAACTTTCTAATGTATTTGAATTCTGTTACATAGTCTTAGGTTTAAATCAACATAAGGGGTTTGTAGGGATTGAAAACCAGGAGGAATTGTACGAATTCTTCATTATAGTATAGGACTTATCTCTGATACAAACTTACGACCATACAAGGGACGGAATCCAGAGGCTTCAGGTTTTTTGACGAGTACTTAGCTTTTATAGCATTGCATCACTATCCATTGGTTTATCTTTCTAGTTTCAATAAGTTTTCGATATTGAGCAACCATCTTGCAATCCCGTCGGTGGATAACAAATCCTAAAGTCCCAAACTAAGCCGAAACACATGTCTTATGTTCAGTGGCTTTTATTTTCTTAGTAATCCAAGTTTATTTACTTAGCTTTTAACAACATCAGTTTCTCTCTTATTGTTTAAGCTTCACTGACTGTTTGGAACAGGCCGATTGGCAACGAGCTCAAAAGTTGCAATTGAGTAGTCGAAAAATTCATTGATTTAATTATTATTATTATTATTATTACGGATCCACTAATTTACTGAATAATCATTTTAACTTAACATGTGGAAGATACAATCACTCATCTAACATAATGGTATTAGTGTCTGTCCCATTGCGAAAAAAAATGAATTCTTTTATTGAACAAAAAATGAAGCCAATCAGTTATTATACTTTAGTAGTAATCAACTCCATTAACACATACACACAGAATCATAATCAACAGATATTACCAATTAATAATTGATTAGTCAATTGATTGGTTCATTGGTTAACTTAATAGGCGAAATGGAATTTTATCTTATAAGGGAATCATTGAAAGTGGTTGCATTTGAAGATTCAGATTTTTAATTCAAAGAAAATCAATCCAACAGTAGTAGAATACGAAAAAAGATAAATAGATAGACAGACTTCATGGAATAATTATATAATTGGTGACTAGTATTGTACAAACTAATGAGTCCTATCACTAATTCAATTTGTTGAAAAAATCAATACTTGTTTAAGTGGTGGGATATCATCTGGACATCAAAACTATGGCAGGTGGTTTTGCTAGGGCCCCCTCCCGGTTCACAAAACAGTGATATAAAGTAGAGAAATACAACTCTGTGGTAAGCAGTGACTACAATAGATTCATACGTCATGTGAAATAGTGTTTTGGAATCGAGGTTTTTCAACTCCCAGGTTGAGGTCCACTGTATCTACCAGCCAGGTTGAATCATCCGGTATTTACTTACCATAATCTCGCTTTTGAGGAAACACCCACACTTAATGAAGACAGTCTGTGGAATTTCCTTGAAAGAGGATATAAACGTCCAACCGCATGCGAGTGTCTCAAAGAGGAGAAATAACTCTCCCCATTTTCTCAACACTACCAAAACATTCAGCTATGTTCCTCTCCAGGCATCCACTTCTGTAATGAAGGTAGGTTTTTTTAAGGGAAAAAAATCCAAATCCTTGATGATTCGGATCTAACATTTCTCTTAAATCCCCACATCATCATCATTTTTTTACTAATCGACTACTAATTCTTCATTGTTTTTTATCATATATTTGACGTGAAATCGATAATGCAAAAATAATTGCTTTAGTATTCTATTGTCAAAATCAATTTCTATTTGTACTTCGTTAAAGTGCACAGCATGAATATTTGCTTATCCTTGATGTTCTTGTCTCTTTTGTTTTGTTGTTATTGTTATGGGTGTTTGATGAACTGGATAACTTGATTGATTGGTAGATAAATAGATAGATAGATAAACGTATATACATAGGAAAGGGAAAATATAGAAAAGAGGAAGATGAAATACTTCAATGTTCAATTCCATTTTTATTCGTCTATTTTAATTTTGTTCGGATAAATTTTCGTGAAAAATGAAAATAAAAATAGATTAGATTGTACTACATTTTGTACATTATAAAAGCTTATGTTTTTATGATTTGAGGTTATTTTCAAAAGGGAGATAATTGTCTGTTTAACAAAACACTATTACAATTCACTTGGTATTGTTTGGCTTGTATCTTCCCATTGAGGTTTAAGACTGCAATTGATCAGTCTGTTATTGGCATATGTGCATACTGTACGTATACCTCGATATTACCTTAATTCACAAGCTATTTGTAAGCAATGATGGATAGTGGTTAGCAGTGGAATCCAGTGAATTCAAATTCACCCCATTGCACAAGCAAGTGGCTATCAGGACTCAGTAGCTGAGTGGATAATGCGATGGCGTTTGAAGCGAATGGTAATGGGTTCGGGTCCCAGAGCGAACGTCAACTCTCTGAGATTCAGGTACATCCATCTGACGAGTCCCAAATAGGAAGAAACATGCGTCCTGGATTCCACTGCTAGCCACTATCCAAACACTATTACAGTCTGTTAATTTGAGGGGATTTAATCAATTTCTATGTACAGCATATTGTGCCTTGAATATTGATGTAAAACGATATTTATCATGGGTGATAATTTATAGTATCAGTCTATGATATCATTATTGTATTGAGCTGTGTAGAATCAAGTTAAGATTATTTAGGGTACACTCGATTATCGTAACTAACGTTTGAAGATATTGGGGTACATGACTTGGAATCGATCACAATAGCGCAAATCTACTCACTCTTTACCCTAAAGTATTTACAAATTTTACTGCATAAATTCATTCCTTTTGAATCATATTGTCTATAATTAAGCCTCCCTATTATCACGAATACTTTTACTGTCTCTACTGCTATGTCATTTATCTTGATATTTTCATCTCTCCGTGTTGGTTTTATACTGTGACAAGTTGAACCGATGGACATATATTTTGAGGTTTTTCATTACTTTTTCACACTAAATTAGTTGAAAGATTTCATTCAGTGACAATTTATAATTGTTATTAATATAGAGGATTTGTGGAGATTATAGTATTTTCACCGTCGAAATCACGGACTGATATGAAGTGAACCACCATTGAAAACCTGGAAGCACTGGACGGCCTTTTCTTCCTAGTGAGGCACTGCTCGGTAGTAACCATCCACGACCTCGCAGTCACGTGTAACTCCTGGAGTTGCAGTGATAAGTCGTGATCAATGAAGTTCAGTCCGTGTCGGATGTGAGACATTCATCCATCTCAGACAAAGGATGAACGGTTGCGCAAGATTTTGGGTTGGTTGAAGTTAGACATGTTAACCACTGGATGCCGGTTCAGTGATCTAGAGTTTAACTATATTCCCTTCTAGATAATCTGTTCCCAACGTGGATCATTCTAGATGGTTGGAGACAGCTAACAATACTCTAGGGTTTGATAAATAGAACTTATCAATAAAATCCGATCAACACTGAAGAACTAGACTAATATAATAGTGGCCACGACTCAGTGACCAATTAATGTAAATATCTGTCCTACAAGATATCATTTGCAATCCAAATAGTGTTTCAATAGTAGTGTCTCAGAGTGTGAAGCAATGTGTTAGAATCTCTTAGGTCTCACAAGATTGCAGCTATCCTTTCCTGACATGTTCAACTAGCACGAAAATTTAGTCAATTAAGGTTTTCCGATGAATGTTCCAAAACACATTTCAACGTGGTGGCCATATTGCAACTTGATCCATAGAACTCAATCAACAGATTTAAATGATTAGACAAACATGACCATCGATTCCAACTTATTTATAGAGTCACTGAAATTCATTGGTTTGTTTTCTCAGGATTCTACTTAATTATATTCCACTTTTTCCAAATTATTTTATTTGAACGGTAAGAAGTCACTGTTTTACCTAAAACATAATTTTTTTATTTAGCTGGAGAAGCACCTTATACATCGCTAGCTAAAATGCCCACATTAACTGGAATGGATTCATTGGATCCGGCTACAGCTGCACACATTACAGCTCATGCACAAGCACAACCGTCTGGACCATCTGAAGTAATGTCTGGTAGTTTACAAGGGAAAGTAAGTTATTTAAATGACTTGTTAAATTTTTATGAATAGATTGCTATTTTATGAATATTTTATTTTCTGATATTAATCTTGTCTTTACTAAAGACTAACTTAAAAATTCTACTCTTGTAGTTCTAAAGAGAACCCGTGACCGGTGAAGTCAAAACATGTCGGGTGTGAGGGAGTTATCCATTGCAGACACTAGAAGATGCTTGCTCAATATTGTGGGTTGATTTAAGTTAGACATGTAAATCATTGTATGCCGGTTCAGTAGTCCAGAAAGTTGAGCGTTTGCACAGGAGAATGGAGGTCCTGCTTTTGATTCTCGGTGGTGAGGTCGTGGATGCGCACTTCTGAAGTGTATTACACTCAGATGATACGGGCGTCCAGTATTTCCAGATTTTCAATGGTGGTCTAGCTAGGATCAGTACTTACTTTAGATCATGAGAAAAATTTATTTGTTTAATTTAATGTTCGATTTTCATAGACTATCAGAATGAAAAACATTTTGTAACGCTTAAGGGCACACTAAACAGCTAATTTGGTCTTGCTTGAAATTCTACTTATCTTTATGGCAATCTATTACATTGCTAGAAGTCAATTTTATGACTTTTAAATCTGTTGGCAACAACATGATACATTTAGATAACTGAGTTGAATGAATACTACTGTTTGCATATTTATAACTAGGGTAAGTGCGTACTTTGTATAGTAATAATCATTCAGTTTATCGCTGATATTTTTGTCACAATTTTAACTTGGTTAAAGTTCACACGTCATTACTTTCCACTGAATTGCGGGAATCCATCTTGAAATCAGTTATTATTGAATATATTTATTATTGTCATTGCTATTGTTGAAGTAAACAAAAGTGATTTCTGAGATTGGGATTAATAGGTCCTTGGTTCATCCCAGCTGTAATAAATTACCTTTCTAGTTCTGTTTCGTTCCTCATATTTCCTTAGCTGTTGTCAGTTGGTATTATAAACCAACCTCAGTGATATATTGTACATTCTACATTTGAGACTGATAAATATTTGAATTATTCGCTGTAATTTCATGCCCTTCCTCCTCACAAGAGCTTCGCTTATCGAATTCGAATGCTCAGATGAAGACTGATAAAATGAAAAATCTTCTGATCGTCTTGAGCAACAATACAAGAATGTTTGGGATACTTTTCTCTCTTTCTAAATGCAAAATCTCGTTCCACGACTGATCTACAACAACCTTTAAACTACTGATAGAAAATGAAGCTGTTGAGCTCATTAACCACTTCATTTATCCTGGAAGTTTCATCAGCTTTGATGTGTTAATGTTAAAAACTTTTGCTACTTGTAGTAAAGGAGAATTGCCCGTTTACCAAAGAAGACGAGAGTATACTACTCAGTAATCTACTCTGTATTACTTCATAGCTATGAAATATGATCTATAATGGCATTTATACCTTTACTTCATATATTAAATGAATCCACACTGGAAGACAGAATAATGTTGATTGTCATTAATAATGTAATATTAAACCCATTTAGATCATGTAAATGGAACCTACCAATCGATCTTATTAACTATTGTACATTTAATCAATCACTTATAACTTGCAATTATTTCAGCTAATGAAATTTGTAAAATAATACAATTGGTTATTATCTTTGTGTAGGTAGATTATACACCCTGTTGGGTTTATTTTTTGTTTTTAAATTTTAATTCATATATTCACAGATTATTATGAAGCGGAGTATTCCGTGCTTCAAGGTTCTCAATGGTTGTCTAATTTAAATTAATTCATGATTTCAATAAAGCTCAAGACAGCTCCAAAATCCCCATACTATTAATAACCATATATTATCTGTTTAATATATAATATCTAATTACTTTCGATACCATAAAACTTTACGGTTAATTGATTGATAAATTGGGTATGCAATAGATTATTGTCAGTTGTAGTGAAGATCTAATTCATTTGGACTTATTCAAGGTGTTCTAGTAGAAATATCTGTATAGCTTGAGGAGATGAATTTCCATCATAAGCACTGATATCATCTTAGAAAATTATAATTAGCTAGTTGATTAGGTTAGGATCACTGAGTGGAAAATACTGTCGTAGACCTAGGATACTACGTAAAGATTGTAAATCGATTGATGAGGTTATGAATTTTCTTAGGCTGAAATGGTTATGACATATATTACACATGTTCAACCACTTACTGCGTATCTCAGCCCGCAGTATTTCCTGATATGGGTGTAAGTTGAAAGAACGCTAGGAGGAGATTCAAAGTTATGCGAAGTATCAGTTCATAAAGTTATTGATTTTTGCGTTGAACCTTATTGGCAGCTGTAGACTGCCGGATTGAAATCCTCATGATTTTCGTGACTAATAAATGAAAATGTTAGTTGACACGGTTCAGAATCGGTCACAGTAGTGCAGATCCATTCACTCTTCGTCTTCCTTTTAGATCTTGAGTTTAAAATTATCATACACACTTTACTCCACAAATTTATTCTTCTTTCTGTTCATGTCTAATCCTTCCTATTATTAACATTAATACCGTTACTACTAATCTGGGATTTTTTGGATGACTTCATCTCTTTGTGCTGATATCGTCTGGCGGACTGTACTGATCAAAGATATGTACCGGGTTTTACGTCGTTTATGACTGAGCAGTAGTAATAATAATAAATAATAAATTTAAATTCTTACAGTTTTCAACTATTGTCGTCTGTGTGTACCATGCAACTTCATACTGTTCCAATTTCTTTCTACTATCCTCTACAAAGTATATTATGATTATTAATTCCGTAGGATATTTTACAATTATCTCTCTCACTGTTTCTTTTTCTCGTTAATTAACTTCTTGCAAGATAGACCAAAGAACATTTATTACTAATACTAGTAGTACCACTACTAATACTACTACTGTGACTAGGACCATTACTTGTATTGATTTACTAGGATGTGAACATTTTCAATATTCTGTCTATCCATCTATCTATCTATCTATCTATCTATCTATACATACATACATACACACATACATAAACATATCTTGCTTCAACATGATAGCTAGTTGCCCAAATCGTTTTCTTTTGGTAACCTTGTCATAATAGTAATAACACTAAACTTAATTCGTCTCAATATATATATATATATATATACATATATATATAGTGTGTGTGTGTGTATGTATGTGTATACGTACTCACTTGACAGACAATCCTAGTACATTCAAGTTATTTATTATTGTCTTTATTGTTTGCCCACTACTTATTTTTCTCCTTACATTTTTCCAAGTGCGTCAATAGTACTTTTTGGGTGCGGTTGTTAGCCTTTTTTTTCTCTCTCTCTTATTAATAATCATAAGTATTTCTTTTCTCTCTAATTTACCTATCGTCGTTAAAAATTTACATAACAAGTTGATTTGATTTATAGTTTTGATTAAGTGCATAGGTTTCTGCACTCAATTTCGAGCTATAGCTGTACATGTATACATATAAATATATATGCTGCTATGTATGTGTGTGTAAATGAATGGTGGTTAATGTCACCATTTGGCTGATCAGAACTAAATTAGGTGATGAAGAGGCTAGATATACAACGTACTGGTTGAAATCCGTTTACTGCTGCCTGTGCAAACTATCTTGAGATGGTGGAGAAGATTTGTAGCTCAGGTGGGTGATTTTGATGGAGTTTTGTTCTCTGAGCTGGATGGTTTGGTCGTGAAGCTTTCATTAGAACGATGAAAGCTTCACGACCAAACCATCCAGCTCAGAGAACAAAACTCCATCAAAAAGCAAACTATCTTAAAATAGCTATCTTGTCACAAGTTTTATCGAATAAATGAATTGTGATTAGCAATGGATTCAGGAGAAAGTTTATTTTGTACTATTTGTAACTAGCCGTCAGGATGTATCCATTTAAATATTAACACTACATTGTATGTATATGCAAATGATGAGTCCCGAATAGAACGAAACACACATCCTACATTTCACTGCTTACCACAATCCATTTACTTTATAAACCGCCAGCCCATTGAGTTTTATTTCATCCTTTATCACACAGTAATGACAAATCGTTCTAGCGTATTTCGCTTTATTTTCTAAACTCAACGGGTGTTTCTCAGCATAAAAAGATGATTTGTGTGGTTTAAACACCTGGACTTTTACTCAATGGATTTGTAAGTTCCATACGCTGTTCTGTCTAGTCCAGTTTAAACGACTGGGTATTATCACTGCCACCGTGAAAAGTGTTCTAAAATTGTATTGGCAAAATTAACATGATAAATTTATAACCATTTAACTCAGTTCTTGTTTCTTTCGTTTGTAATATCAATGACTAAAAAAAGACAATTATCTCACACTCAACATGGTTTAACTCTGATGCTTATGGCTTCTCACTAAAATTCCATGAGTTGTATCTTGAACCTAGTCACTAGTCAGCATAGAATTATTTTATGTAAAGGGATTTTGTAGTGATCGTCAAGACTTTATAGTTGAAAATCACAAATTGATCTGAACTAAACCACCATTAAAAATAATTGTTTAATGCTGTTGATTTTCAATAATGATCTAGCCAAGATCAATTCATGATTTGAATTATTAAAAAAATTTTATAATCTATATAAAACCCCTTATTCTAACTGTGTATGTTTGTAAAACAGATTAAGAGTTTTGAAGATAGTACTTTAATCAGTATCAATTTATTGAAGAAGTGGATTACATTGGGTCATGAAACATCAGAAAATTAAAAAAAGAACTTGATTTTTGTACTCATTGGGATATTTATAATTTACTGATATGTTCAAAAACTTAAATCACTGTAATTGATTCACTATTCCTTGTAATCGTTCGACTTACATATATTCTACTGATAATTTGATATCAGTAATCGTTTTGTTAAAAATTTAAGATGAACAAATCATGTTTTCATAGTGGAACACTAATTTTATATGTTTTAAGAAAGATGTTTGACTTGATTGTTCTCGATGTTAATCAAATAATCGACACATATAGATCTTATTGTCATTGGTTATTTATGGAGAGGAGATCTGTGAACAGTCGTCATTCTGTTAGAAGTGCCTACTTAGATTCTGATCATGCACTAACTCTGCTTTATCTGCGTCTGCATCTGAATGGGCCTAATCAGTTCGACTAGGTACAGAAGAATCGAAATGACCATCATTTTGATTCACTGTGAAGAAGTCCTCAGTCTATTGAAGAAACAGTGGTGGAGACAATCAGTTCGTCAAAATTGTCCAAGGCGGTGGATTTACTGAGTAAAGAAAGCATTGATGAGTAGAAGCAGCTTAGACACTAATAATAATATATTAGCATACATATACTTTTGCCTAGGTGCACAGCTTCTAATATACTAGTGTCTTGTTCTACCAGAAGACACACAAGGTGAAAGATGTAAATATGAGGTAGATGGTTCGTATCTGATAGAATAACAATTACTAATAGTGTGCAAAATTTCAAACATCTATCCTATACCATATTAATAATCACATCTAAAGATTCACCACATACCTTGATAAATTCTTTTAATAGTCTCCGAGATACAGTAATGAATTTCTTCTCAACATCCCTGGAAAGAATTATGGGGATCAGTAAAGGGTAACAGGTAATATGAAAAAAGTTTTTAAATAAAAATAGATGTCGAATGAAGCCGAAACATGTAGCTTCTCTAAGTAACAAGTCAGAAAGCTTACTTTCTCCCATATTAGTAGAAAATCAGAATGCCATGAAAGATCAGAGGGAAATTCCTCACCTCGGTAAATGAAATTCGATATGATGTATCCTCAAAGACTCGTCCTGAACGCTAACAACCAAAATTATATATATATCGAGAGTCAAAGTATTCATTGTCATTCAACTCTTCGATTTATATCCCCTTGAGTTCGAATCTCCCTAAAGAAAAAAACTTACAACGTATATTTCTCGGTCTTATAATAACCTCTTTTAGTTACCAACTATCATCCTAATCATCATCATAATCACTGTGATGTTTTATATTTTCTTTCAGTATGATTTACATTTCTTGAAAAAAATTGCACCTGGATCAGAGACTTCCAATATACTTGTTGGTGAAACAACATTTTTAACAACACAAATCACTGTATTCATTCGTTTAAAAGAGGCTGTTTTACTTGGTGATCTCACTGAAGTACCAGTACCGACAAGATTTCTGTTTATACATCTGGGTACTATAGGTAATGCAGCTAAATATCGTGAAATTGGTCGTTCCATGGGTGTACTTATGTCCGATGAAGTAAAGTTGTATTTTTTTCCCTGTAAATTGGTAATATTCCAAATTCTATATATGATGAATTTATGGAAAAAATTGTTTTGTAACATGAGTTTAAAACATAAATACACTGTAGTAAAGCCACTAACCAATACATCATTAATTTTGATGATATTTGGTCTGCGAGATTTCAAAAGAGATTGAGATAATATAGTAGCAGCGATAATGAGCAAGTTTAATTTTTGAGAATACAATTCAGAAAGACAAGAAGATGAAAATTAAATGCATCTGGATCATTGTGAATGATTCTGGGGTGTGTCACCCGACATCTCTAACCAATAACCGGGGTTATCAAAGCGATCCCAACCAGGTAGTAGTTTTCCATTATTTTTGAACTAATTCTGAAAATAAACTAACCAATCACTGAGATTACTTTCTTAGGTTTTAGAAATGAATGTTGAAGTACTGATTGATAAAATAATGACAGCTTAATACATTGATTAATCCCTTACCAGCGACCGATGGTGCATTTTTCTGGTTGACCGAAAATCTGTTGACCGAAATGCGATCTGGGCCAACCAGTTCAAGTAACTTGATAATGTATGCACCAGGTTTTAACATCAGATGCCTGGAGGTAGTCGGGAAGCATAACTTGTATTGACTTCGATTTTCATTTAGTTAGTACCTTTCAACAAAGGAATTCTGAAGGAATAAATTAAATTTATACGTTAGTAACACTTGATCAGTTACTGTTCACTAAAATGAATGAGAAGTTCATTTTGTTGATTTGCGATGCTGGATTGATCAATTCTGGACTAAATTACCAGCATCACGATAATCGTCTAAGCGTTGTTGTAGGAGATAATCGTTCTTGAGGTACATCTGTTTATTCGGTCAAGTTATAATGACAAATTAACATAAATATACTACTAAATACATAGATAAGTAACATCATATTCCCCATTTTCTCTCATTTTAAAAATTATTTTCGTTTAGGTATTTCATGATGTTGCTTACAAGGCTCGATCTAGAACAGATTTGTTAGCCGGCTTAGATGAATTCTTGAGCGCTGCAACTGTCTTACCACCTGGTGAGTGGGATCCATCAATTCGTATTGAACCACCAGCATCAGTTCCATCACAAGTAAGCTAGTTCTTTGTTTATTTATCATTTTTTAAATATTTGATATCTTTAATTACTCAAAAATTATTAACAATAGATTCATGGGCATTATTACGACCAATTTCAAATCATCTTAATTAAGACTTCAGGCAGAAAGTTAATAAATCTTCAGTCTTTACTTAAAATTGAATACAGTTAGAAATACTAGCCAGTTCATGCTAACTCAGTTGTTTAATGATAAAGTGCTCTTCGTGTGGTCAAAATGTCCTTGATTCAATTTTTATGAAATGGTCTTATATTAATGACAAAACGACTGTCCAACGCTCCATTGTTTTGAATGGTTGATAAAAACCTCTAAATGTTAATCGTTATTCCTATATCGTTCATCTTACATAAAACTAGTTGATTCAATTTACATGTTTTTAATATTTTCCATAATCGATAAAAATACATGAGTTCACAACCTGATTATTTTGCTTTTAATACTCACTTATATATTATTAAAGTAATCTAATCTATATGCCAATGATTAATCGATTGATTGATTTTCTGGATTGATTTCTAATCCACTGAGAGATTATTGTTTACAAATATATATATATATATACATATAATCCCACAAATGGTACATGTTGACCCATACTTCTTCCCGCTCCATCTTCAAAAAAAAAAAAAAATCTAACGAGTATCATCAGAACATTAACTACTTAGGCAAAATTAGAAAATATTTTCATCAGGATAAAATACATCATACATATTTCTGAAGTTGATTAAAATTACCTCTGAAAATTCGGTAAATCACTTGAAAAACCAACAACAACAAAAAAAAAACAAAGAGGAACTCTTCATAGTAAAGAAATAAAGATGAAAAAAATTATGCTCCACTTTGACGACATTGAAGCTTTATTAAACATATATATGCGCATACACGTATAATCCAACATATTTCGAATTTAAATATATACTTTTTAAGAGGGGAAAAAATGTAGGCAAACTGTTTTATTGTTGTGTGATATAATAAGATTTTATTTTAGCTCATCGATTTATACATTTTGTATTTTTTTGTCTTCCCTTACCATTCTCCATCATTTGATTCAATCACATACACACACACACACACACACACTATCTCTTTCCTTCTAACCTTCTTTAAGTCGATATATATATATATATATATATATATATATATATATATCGGTCTTTTGCCAATTTTATCCCGTTGTTTATCTCGTTGAAATAGTCTATAGTTATTTCTATAATTTATCTACCCTATTCTGTATGTTATCGTCTATGCCTATGTATACATTTATTGGCTGTGATATTTTACTAACTGATACAGAGGATATTAACACTTTTATTGATCGATTAAGTTTTTGTCTTATAACTATTTCATTGAAGCATTCATGGAATCTTTTATCCCATCTTTCAATATATAATCAGTATTGTTGTTTTGGGGTTTTGTTTATATTTTATTCACTCACAATTGTTTTTTGCCTTCTAATAATTATTTGTAAGAGATTGTGATTAAAAAAAAATACAAAGTTCAATGAATGGATCTGTTTTCAAATGAATTTATTATTAAGCTGTACAATACCATTAAGTTCGAATAATTTTTTTTATGGTTAGCGTTTTTTTAGCGAGTTAGTTTTATACGGGATGGGGTCGCTAACCCCATGCCCAACCCTTCTCCTTTATCCGGGCTTGGGACCGGCAGCAGCCCCCGGAGGGACTCCAGGCGGAGTTATACTACTAAGTATTTCATTATAAATAATTAAAAGTAATAAGGTAATATCAGAGACAGTTATGAATAAAACTATGTGGATATGAAAAATAATGAAAGAGTAAGGTGGATATTTTTACATATCTACAACCTTTTATTGTTATTGTTTACATTGCGTAATCGAGTATAATAATCTTTCTATTAAATTATTATATTTGTTCTTTATACATACTTGCACATATTGTTGTACAGCTTGATAAGAAATTTACTGAGACGAGATCTATTCTTTGAAGTTTCATGTTTGTAATGTTTAAATGGGGATTATGTGTGATTGTTATGTTTATCATGTATTTATTCGGTTAAGTGTTAAAAATTGATTATTACAACTACTTATATTAGACTGTCCTGGATATTTCCGATTAATTGATATTCATCAACTAAAAAGAGTGATGTGATGAGTAAATAGATGTTTTTTCTGATAATACATACAGCTTAATCTATAGTGAATTCTTTTTATTAAAATGGGAAGTAGTTCCTAGGATTTTCATGAAATGTTAGGTGTTGTTGTTTCATGAAAACAGTGCATGAGAGAAAGCAATTTTCTATAGAAATTTGTCCTTAATTTTGATGGGTATGAAAACTACTAAGATGATTCAAGATTAGGACAACTTTTAAATTTCTGTATTGAAGAAAAAATTGGACTGCTTCAGCTTAACTATTATCTTCAACTATCAATTCACCGTTTGGATGATAGTTAATATACTAATTAAAGAGAAAATGTTTTTACCCTCTCTTCTAGCAAAATATTGGTTAAGCAAACATGAAATAAGTAAGAAACTGAATAAATTGATCAACCGAAATAGAGTTAAGACCAATAAATGGTATTTCTACGAATAGACAGTATTTTTGCTGCGGTTTAAATAGTCTAAAATGAATGTTTTAACAATCGCATTTTACCAATTTACTAAATATACTAAACTGTATAAGTCATATTGTAACCCTTCATTATATCGATTTCTGCTCTTAAATTATTCATCGATTCCCCAGTCAGAATACCATAATCAATATAATCGCTAGTTACTGCATTGTATAAAATTAAAGAGTAAATAATTCTTTGATAATTCCTTTACTTCAAAAGTTGTAAATAAATAGATTTCAATAGATTCTCATATCAGAATAAAAGGGCTGTGTTTTTTTGAAAAAAATTCCCCTTAGTTTCTTATATTTGTGTAGCTTAAGTCAATTCTTAATGTTAAACTATCAATTGAAGTATATTCACAAATATTTTTATGCTAAATTATTTCATCTGTTTAATTTTTAACAGTTGAACTCATGAGTTGATCTAAGCTAGACCGTCATTGAACACCTGGATGACCGTTTTGTACTAATATGGGACTACTCAGCGGTGCTCATTCATGATCACGCACGCGCGACTCGAGTCCAGGACCTTCAGTTTCGCACGCGAACGTCTAACCTCTAAACACTGATATTTATGTCACCTTTTCCTATTCACTTCGTGCTTCATTTTGCACTTTCTCATTTAATATATTAATTAATTCAGAATGTAGTAGGAAATAAAAACGAACCACATTTTTGTGTTGTATCCCTTTTTGTCAAGGTATAGATCAATTGATTCATCTATGATGAATCTCTGACTGCAATTATTTTGCTTTCTTAGACAGTAGCTAGTAAGGTAATCCAGGATGTATCCATCCCATTTCACAAACTAATGGTTGTATATATTCATTAGCTAAGTGGGTAACGTAATAGCGTTTGAAATAAAAGTTACTTTCTTCGAGTCCTGGCGTGAACATCAACACTTTATTGAAAGTACATAAAACCGATGAGTCCCAACTACAATGAAACAAGTGTTCCGCATTCCACTGATAGCCATCATCCAACTCTGCTTAGAAAGTTATCGAGTAATCATTTCGTTTTATTGTGAATTGGTTGAAATTCAAATTGTAAACTATTAGATAATGATACAACGACCTATAGTATTATTTTATTTAAAAAAAACTTAAATGCTTTGGCTTCGATTTCATGTTGTGAGGTTTGACACCGTTAATTTCAAAAGTACGAAGAAACATTTATCCCATACTCGCTTTATGTTGTCAACTCAGCTGAATACAAAGAAAAATCTCTTTACAAAACTATTTTTACAAATTAAACAATGTCCTTCATAAAATGTAATAATAATAACATCAACTCTGCGATGCAGGTACATCCAGCTGACGAGTCCCAAATAGGACGAAACGCGCGTCCTGGATTCCATTGCTAGCCACTATCCATCTTTGCTTATAATGCTTGTGAATTAAGACAATATCTAGGCAATATTCATAGTATGCACATATGCCAATAATAGACTGATCAATTCCAGTGCTAAACATCAATGGGAATATTCAAGTAAACAATACTAAGTGAATTTATTTCTGTTTTATTGTGAAAAATATTCCTCGATAAACTTTACTAAGATAGAAAATCATTAAATGTTATTGATTCACATACATAATAGTATTTAATTATTATATGAATATGACAGGAAATTGTCTATCCCTTGATCATATTTTTAACTTGATAGTTAATTTTCTGTTATGTGTAGGAGAGAACAAACAGTGTCATTTGTATCACTTGGGATAAATGTTTCGAGACTGAATATACTCTCATTGATCGATCTATAAATTTTCACCTTTTATTGATGTCAGAAGGGCTTTTGTGGATGGTCGTTTCCAGGTTTTCTATGGTGGTCTAGTTTCAACTAACTCATGATCTCGACCATTGAAATTTTATTGATGTGTTGACAACTGGTTGACTATTGAGTAGTAGTAACCAATGTCATGTTTGTCTAATCCTGTCTAGTACATATTGATTTCTGTTCATCAACTCACAATGTGACCTCTATTAATCTAAGTGGACCAACATAACATTCCAAGATAGTGCTTGTAAAGTGATTATAGGTAGTCAGTAGGATACCCTAGACCTAGATTTCTTCCCATTCGGAATTCATTAACAAGGTGTTTTCTGTGTACTCCCGCCAACCATCTGACGTTACTGTTCTTTATACAATAAGTGTGACTTGTAGATGTTCACATTAAATGCTTTAATAGAATTCACTTATTCGATAAAAAAAGTTATTTCTTTATTCATCTTTGAATTATACTCTTTTGTTTGTATGCGTCGGAGAATGAGAGGGCTAGGGTAATCGTTATCTAGCTGTTTAAACCAAAACGGACGGAGAAGTGGAGTTTGAACCTGCTCGACTTACTGATGATTGCAAATTGACTTACGTTAACCACTAAGCCATCACTGCACTGTAGTTTTTCAGTGTGATAAATGATCAGTAATAATCGTCACTAATTAGGTGGTGGTTAGCTTTGGGGGTGAATTTCCAGGTTTCTAGTGGTTCTGAGGCAATTAGCCATCGAAGACAATGAAAGATGGTTGCAAAACGTTGTAGATTAATTGAAGTTAAACAATAACACCGTTTGATCACGGTTCAGTGGTCTAGAGGTTAAACGTCCACGCGCCAAAACTGAAGGTCTTGGTTTCATTGTCGACGTAATGGATCGTGGATATGCACTGTTGAGAAATCCCATAGTAGAACGAAACGATCATCAAGTGTTTCCAAGTTTTCAGTGGTGGTGTACCATTGATCGCTTCATGGTTTTAATATATTAATTTATTATTGACTGAATGCAATACATTGTGAAACGAGCATACTCTAGTTACTTATGTGTTAGGTCCCGATAAACATAATGAATAGTAACTTTGGGATCCTTTTATGAACCAATACTAAACGTATATTTTCATCGTATAATTGTTAAATAACTAAACTATTCATATTCCTTTTATTATAAACTTTATTTTAACCTAGAAGCATTATTATACGTTTTACCATTCTTGAATTATGCCCTGTCTGTTAGTCACTACCTCCCACATTCACAGCCACATTTGGCCAAATTTTGTACAAATGTTATTTTCTATTTTGTGTTACGTTGTGGTGTGTTAGATTGGTATATAAACTAAGTAAGTTTGGAATATAAAGATTCAAATTGCAGAGGCTGAGATTGGTGTTCTGGACTTAATTGGCAGGGCTAGGCGGAAAGCTGGACCAATCAGAACTCTAGGCTGCTCACACGTGATTTACGCGTCCTTGGTCTGATCGATAATTCGCTGCTTCTGATTGGCGGCTTTGGGCTATAACATTATGTGAACGGGATTGTGTAACATTTGAAGTTTCTAAACTTCTAATTATTCGACTGCCTGGTTTGAACTTAATTCCATTTAAATCAGTTTGAGCAAACGTAAATAGTATACGAAAACTGGTCGTTACATATTTCTTCACTTTTGGTTTTCAAATTACATAACGTTATACTTGGATTTCATAGGTTAATTAACAGGTCAGTCACCCATATGCAACGTAAAACGCCACACATGTGAATCGGTTCAAGTCCTCATACAACATTAGATCAGGCAAATAAAATGATTTCATGGCGAATTCCAGAATAGTAGAAATGGTAACAATACTATTAATAGCAGAAAATACTGGATATAGAAAAGGAGAAAAGGTATGAGGAAACTTAGGTACTCAGATTCTAAGACGCAAGGTGAATCCATCCCATTGTTGCTAACGATTCTGAGCCATTTCACATTAAGTCTCCGACCATTGGTTACAATAATCGTGTGGACCCAAACCAAGTAGTCTGAACCTACCTACATGGCTCAGTCCATTGGTTGATATGTTCATGGACTGATGTTATATCTTGGTTTCGCGGACACTAAATTTCCTCTACCTACTCCTACAACAGACAGCATCGCCCATCGAGATAGGCTGTGTTGGGCATAACACATGTCACAACCACCCACGTTGATAAAGGTTTAATACCTCATCAATCTATTCGTCATATTTACCTTGTATCCTATACCTAACCTCAGCATTGCTCATTCAGTGAAGTAATAAAATGCACATTACCAACAAGTGAAAACTACTATGCAACTTCTTGACTCCGAAAATCCCTCATCGATATACAGACCGCTTAATGTTGTGTTACATAGAATAATCTAGTCATATTGATCAGCAGAATTCAATCAACTCTATAGTCTAGACAAATTATATGTATATATATATATCAGCATATTTATTTTCGTCTCTTGTCAGTGATTGAGCCAAATTATTTTTGATTGTCAAAAGATGAAATGTTTTTTTCTGAGAAAAATTTTTCTGTCGGAAAAAATTAATTCACTTATTAATTAACATCACTTGAGTAATTATTGGATAATAAAAAGGAGTGTCTGATTATTCAAATGTTAAATTTATATAAGTTCCAATCAACAAATTGTGACATTGAAGCCTAATTTCCTCTTATTTCAGTTTGATCAGATCACTCGAATTGTGCCACGATCATATATGAAAATCGAAATTTCATTGAGTGGTGATCAATGTTATTTTTGTCTAGTCCTTCATTGTTGCCAGACGACTTCATTCGGTCATATTGCAATGTGGTCACAAGTTGAAGAGGTTCCACATCGTGTACATTAAGTTTTGATATTGAGTGGTTGGAGGTTCTCATGATAAAACTCTGTAAACGTGACACTAGTCACGTAAATGAACTTATTCTTCGCTCTTTCTAGCTACAAGTTCAAATCACAAAACATATAAATGACTATCGCTAACAAATCGGAATCTCGACTTTTAGATTTATTGATGAACGCAAAATGATTGTGACATTAGGTACAATAGTTAATATTTCATGTTTGTCACAAATTAATATAAGTCAGTTTACAAATGTGTTTAATTTCTATTTGGTTTAGTGATTATTTACAATTTGAAATTATGATCCTATCTAAAATCTCATGTATACTGGTTTATGAGGGGAGATCGAGAATTAGAAAGAAACAGCTATCATTTAGTGTTACATTTTTATGAACAAACGATTTAAAATAAAACTCACGAATCGATCAGTGTTACACCACCACTGAAAACTTGGAAACACTTGATGATCGTTTCGTTCTACTATGTGATTTCTCAACAGTGCATATCCACAATCCAGTACGTGGACAATGAAACCAAGACCTTCAGTTTGGCACGTGAACGATTAACCTCCAGACCACTGAACCATGATCAAACGGTGTTATTGTTTAACTTCAATTAATCTACAATGTTTTGCAACCATCTTTGACTGACTTCGATGGGTAATTGCCTCAGACCTAACAAAGTTCTATTGATCACGATTTCTCACTAGAACTCAGGAAATTTCCTCTTTTATTATAATGTCCTCGCTACCAGCTGTCTTTGTGCTAGTCTAACATTGATCGGTTCATGATCTCAATAAAATTAAATGATCGCCACATTCCCTTACTGACAATTTTTTTCTATCTACTATCTGGTCATTGTTGAGAACTATAATACGCTTCCGATTATCTTTATAAACTGTTTATTTTATTTTTCTTGGATTAATTGGACTACTGAATTTATCGGAAGATTGATTCAATATATTTTTTGTTTCTATTCTTCATCCTACAACCTTGTTCTTTCTCTCTTTTTTCATTAAAGGACAGTAGGAAAACGACGGTCAGTAATGGCCCTCAGTCAACTGTGATCCCACTTCAAATTACTACTTCTGAACCTGGTGTAGCAGTTGTTGAACAACTTCATGTTGGTGGAGATAAACTTGCCAGTCTTTGTTTAGCCGCCGTAGGTAATGCTACTCCACGTAGTCAACAAGTGGATGGGGTTACCAAACCTATTGGCCAAAGTGATTCAATACACAAGTCAAAAACTGATCTTGCACGAAGTACTGGCAGTCGTTTAGAATTGACAAATATCGAGTCTGGCGGTGGTTCTGACGACCATGGTGGTGGTGGGGGTCATGGAGATGATCCAGCATTAAATCGAACTGGTCGGTATGTTTTTCATCAAAACTGTAACCCCCTTATATTCTCTTGACTGATCTGACCACTTAACTGTAAAGTCGATCCTCTAATGGCTTGTTCACTCCATACACCTAGCTGAACAATTACCCTCTCTTTTATCAATAAAATAAAAATGTTCAGAAACCATAACCCTTATTTTTCAAGGGATGAAATATTATGCAGATTGGTTAGCTATGATGTCGTGGTATGAACTGTAGCTGAGTGATGGCTACTCACATAAACTTTCTAGAATTATTTGGGATCAAAAGACAATACCGATAGGCTTAAGTAACCAAGAGGAATTCTCAACTCACTCGGTTAATCGAAAAGTACCAACCATAAATGATTGATCTATGATGTTGATTTAATATAGAATCTATTGTATTTCTGCACAAACACATTCCATCTGTATGTCTACAAAGCCTTCATCCATTGTAACTGATATCAAAGTATGGTGAAAGCCTAAAACCCAACTCTATTTTCTATTCCATTGTCAATGGACAGTGGCTTGCCATTTTGTGATATATATTCTGTAATCTTGAAGGGGTTTATGCAATCATCATTAGCTCACCTTCATAGCTTAATTTTGCCAATTATATCATTAGATAAATGATTATAATAAGTCATTAAATAATAGAAATAAACAACAGCTTAAGGGAACGGTCATTCATCTCAATTCAGTAGAATTAATGACTTCAATTATCATAATGCTCAATTCTAGCCTCACTCATTATATCAATTTACGTACTTACTTAATTACTTAGGCCTGTTACTCCTCGTGAAGGAGCATAGGCCGCTCACCAGCATGATCAATCATACATAAAAATTATATTCAAATGAGATTTCTTTTATCGTCTGTTTTTATCATTGCTGCTTTAAAAAAATTGATAATTGAAGATATGTTTGTAGACTTATTTCACATAACTTGTCATTCAGTATGGTATTGCTTGTTTGAAGTAGTGTCCTTAATTACTTAAATAAATGAAAATCATATTCTCACTAGTGACTAGCTTTAAGGTATAACTCCTGGAGTTCCAATCGGAAGCCGCAACTAGTGGAGTCTGATCCATATCGGATGTGAGATATTTATCCTACACAGACATTTCATGAAGAGTTGCAAGATATTATGGATTGGTTGAAGTTAGACACTAACACTATTAGATCACGGTCCAGTGGTTTAGAGGTTAGGCGTACTGCAACTACCTGAAAATCATATAACTCAATGTCCCCAAACAATGATCACGGTCACCACACGTGAACTTCACTTACCAATAGAGAACAAACGAACGGTCAATAACTTTCTAGATTGATGGTATGTCCTGATTTGATCACTCCTATCTTTCTTCCACCCTACTTCCACTTTAGCAAACATCTTTCGAGGTGAGTGGTAGTCCTTAATCGATAAAAAACTACATCCTCGTCAACCAATTTGCTATCTTTGACCATTACTTCATGACTAACGTCAGGATTCCTCCCTCGACCACTCTACAATATTTTTCGAGAAATAACGGAAAATGTACAGTCTATTCATGTTTTATTATTTCACAGACCATGTTGTTGACGACCATAGAGTAATACAGAGTTAAATTTGAGCCAGCATACTCAACTTTTGATTGACAGATGGGATTCTCCCGATACCACAAGTGACGCAAATTATATATTATATGATGAAAGTACATACATATTTCACTTTGTCAAATGAAACTATTTGATTGATGAACTAATCAGACTTAAGAGAGAGAGCCTTAGATTTTCATTCATGAGTATGTCTAAATTGCATTTTAACATTATAATTGATGTCAGTTCTTGATTCAAACCCTAATTCGAAAGTCTAATTTTTGTCTCTAAATTCTGATTAAGGTTTCTCACATTAATTTATAATCCTCTTTAGACCCTAGTAGGTAGGTGAATTTTCCTAATGGTATTTTGACGTAGTTCAAACGTCGTCCATAAATTATGGTCTCCCTCGTTGTCAAATATACTAATACGTGTTTCATATTTCAAATTAATTTAACAAATCATTTATCATTCAATTTATAATCTCCAAGATAAGCGCTGTATAATACTTATATTGTTGAATATTTTCTGCTTCTCTCATCCATCTATTTTTTTCTCTCTCTCTCTCTCTCTCTCTCTATATATATATATATATATATATATATATATATATATATATATATTCAGCATTTTCGGTGGTCTAGTACAAGATATTAAACGTCGTGCACCGCATTATGTCAGTGATTTCACAGATGCTATACATGTACAATGTTGTGCAAGTTTCATTTTCCTCTATTTTGCTTGTTTAACACCAATCATAACATTTGGCGGTTTATTGGCTCAAGCAACTGGGGGTTATTTAGTAAGTAATTTATTATTATTATTATTATTACTTTTTGCCGACAGTGACTTATTCAAAGTGGATTTGATCGGACTACTTAAATCTATCTACAAGCTGACATACTATGATGTGATTCTTAAATGACAAATTAATTCAACAGTATATACACGCCTTGATAAATCAGTTAATTAATGTGTTATGTCTTCCCATAATAATAATAATACCGAATTATTCCTTGTACACATCACCTTACTTGACTAGTACACAAATGAAAAGGAGCTGAGAGTGTATTTTACAAAAATTAACTAGTAAAATTTGATGTAGTAAAACGTTTTAGAGTATACATAATAATTTACATTGTCATATTTTTGTATTATCATTAATCCATCCATACACCAATAGTGATTGGTTGATAATTGAATAATCAGCTTGCTCTGACTCGATCTGGTCTCAAATATTCATTAGTCAAGGCTCCATCCTAATAAAATTTGGTTGTCGACAACCCAGAACTTGAAAAATATGTACATTGATTCAAATTGTCCAAGTATATCAATACACATAAAGAGACTAAATAATTATGACAAATGTCAGGGTAGTATTAAAACAATATTCGACGAAGACAATATGGTTCGAAAAGGAAAGCGATAAATTTGTAAGATAAAGAAGTAAATAATGATTTTAAAACCTAAAGTGCAGGAGTAGATTTCTCTGTGCCACTGTCACCGATTCTGAGCATTTTTAATCAAAGTTTTCTACTAGTATTCACAATTATTGCATAGACCTCATCCAGGTAATCTGAAGCTACTGACAGGTCTTAGTTCAACATTCAATAATTTCATGAACTGATATCATATCTTGGTTTAGTCTACCTTTGCTTTCTTAAAAGCTAATCCTACATCCACAAATATTTTGCGTCAAGATAGCCGTTGGTTAAAAATACATAACAAATTTCCCATCCGCTTCAGTTTAAGAGGATTCACAACCTCATCAACTAATTTTCTATATTTGTCTAGTACCGTAAGCCTGACCTAATTCACTCAGCCATTCCAAAACAAGCGAGTAATGCTTCTAAAGGACCATTAGTTAAATACTAGTAACCTATGAATATTTACTATTTTCAAAGATCATGTTTTACAGCCATCTAATAATACAGGACGGACACTGACTACTAACTTCTTGTTTTTCATACCAAATAGTTTTTACAATAGAAATCATGTTGATAAAATGAATTTACCCAAGAAAAATTGTTTTGATACTTAACATTAAGCTACTTGGGACTAAGTATTACTTTTGCAGACATCGTTAATAAACTGATACCTTCGATGCAAAACCAAACCAAATATCAGATACTGTCATAATCATCATCAAATTGTAGAAATAATAACAACATTGAACTCTCCAACCAATAACTCTAACCATATATATATAACTGTTAGTCTAAGTATGTGTGATATTGCCTCCCATCAGTTACCGTATGCTTCATATTCAACATTACTTATTTACCAAGATCACACCGTACACTTCAGATCACCAATAGTAAATACTAGTAAAGTGTCGAAAATATGCACTTATCTATTTTCCAAGCTTAATTATTGTATTTTTCTGTAAGGTTGCTCTATTGATGTATACATAAGACCAACTTTATTTCTCTCCCTCTATGTTTCTCATTAGATATGAACTCTACATTATCTATTGTCACACAGTCAAACAGATGTTACGACTGAGATATTCAGTTAGTAATCCCCGATTTATCGTAATACTAACAGACCCTGACTACTACTGCTATTAATACTACAATTAATTACCAGTATGGGGATTTGTGGAGATCGTAATATTTTCACAGTTGAATTCACGAGTCAATCTAAGTTAGACCGCCATTAAATGTCTGGAGGCGCTGGATGTCTTTTTCATCCTAATATAGGACTCCTCGAGAGTGTACATTCACGATCCAGTACGTGGGAATCGAACACAGGATCGTCAGTCTCATGTGCGAATGCCTAACTTCTAAAACATCGGACCGTGATCCAGCGATGTTAACATCTAACTTCAATCAATCCATAATATTTTGTAACCCTTCATCCATTGTCTGCGTAGGATAAATATCTCACAAGTGACATAAATTAGACCCCACTAGTCACGGTTACTCATTAAAACTCCAAAAAATCCATCTTAAGGCTAGTCACTAGCGAGAACATGATTATTGTCAGTATGAGAATTTGTAAAGATTCTAGTATTTAGTTGTAGTGATTAATTTATTGACACTGAGATGCCATATTTTGTTCGAATGCACAAAACAATCTTTACAAATTTCTCAACTATTTATGGACTAAAAAATTGCATAATCAATTTTATATGTATATGAATTCTTAGATGAAATAACATTAAGTTCAATGTTTTCCCATTTATATTAATACTGAAAAAAATCTATTGGGTGGGGAACTCATCTAACTGAACTTATGGAAATTATATAAATTGTTTCTATCCTGAAGATTTACATGAAATTTTTGGGATGAAAAAGAATACGACAATAACAACAAGAACAAGAACAACAAAAAATTGACCAAAATAAAATAAACTAGAAAAAAGATATAATTCTATACTATACTATACTATACTATACTACATATATATGCATATTGTATTGTATAAATATATTAATCATAGTAGTGATAATAAGGTATCCAATATATATATATATATATATAATGTGGTCAAACTCTTAAGTTGGATACATTCGTATATATACGATCCTCAGAATTTGTGTCAAGTCAACCTCTTCGACTTATATTAACTTTTAAAAGGTATAATAATAATAATAATAATGATAATGATAACAATAATAATCACGATGGTAATTATAATTATAACTATTATTAATTTGTCGGCATATAAAGTTATTTGAAGTGAATAACAATATATATCACTATTCAATGTTATAAATAAAAAGGTCTTATCATTACCATTTCCCATAATTAGTTATATAGAGATAAAATTAATTATAAATGTATTATCATGTAATTAAGTATTTGATTATATGAGAAGTTATCTTATCTTAACCGCTATTGTGAATAATATACATTTAGAATAAATTAAAATGAATCAATGAATGATTAGTGATAATATTTCATATTGTTTGTCCATAACGAGAAAAAAGACACATTATTATTGTTTGTGATTAAGTTAACTAATAAAATAATGAATTATGCACTGGAATAACTAATGATGGATGAGTAAGACTTGTATTGCGAACTCTCCATAACCTAATATTGATGACAACTTGTTATTACAATAGAGTTAAATCATATTTTAGAGGAAGTTATAAATTTATCCTGTTTCTATTAAGTCTTATTATGAATAATTATGTTTTAGTGATTCTGATTGACCCTGTGGTATTCACGAATTAAGGAACCATTGAATTATTTTAATACGAATAGGTATACTATGTAAAAACAGATTACTTACTTACTTACTTACTTACGCCTCTTACTCTTAATGGGGCATAGGCCGCCGACCTGCATTCTCCAACCCACTCTGTCCTGGGCCTTCCTTTCCAGTTCTATCCAATTGTTGTTCATTTTCCCCATGTCTGTCTCCATTTCTCGGCGTAATGTGTTCTTTGGTCTTTCTCTCCTCGTTTGGATTTGAGAACTCCAAGTGAGGGCTTACCTTGTGATGTAGTTGGGTGCTTTCCTCAATGTGTGTCCTATCCACTTTCAGCGCTTCTTCCTGATTTCCTGGTTTGTTCTCTCCCACAGTTGGTTGTTGCTGATAGTGTCTGGTCAACGGATCCGAAGTATTTTGCGTAGACAGCTGTTAATAAACACTTATGTCTTCTGGATGATGGCTTTCGAAAAATAGACAACGGCATCTATTATACGATGATTTGACGATTAGAAGTTAACATAGCAAGAAGGTGATGTTTTAGAAAAAAATGGTATTCAAACAGAACAACTCGAAGTAGTACTACTCAGTATATATATTAGTTATGAAAGTATAACCATAAAACACACAGAAAATTGGAGACGAACCTGAAAGGCCCAAAAGTCATTCAAAAATTGATTTGGGAATAAAGTACCCATGATTATTGTTACTAGTTAAACTTTAGCTTTATTGATAAAAACTGTGTAGTCCTGTAATTGCCTTAGCAGTTTCATATCGCAATTTAATTGAGTTAGGAAATATGAATCATTCAACATTGACTTACCTAGTAGTATCTAGGTGTTAGCGCGTCCATCACCTTCACCTGAGGATCAGAGGTATGTGGGCCATGGTAGAGTGGGCTGTCTGTGTTTTTAGTGTTGGACAGCTGCAAACTAGGACGGAAATGATTGTTCATCAGCCCTTTGTCTCCATGATGTAGACGTGCCTCACTGATAGTCTTGAATAAAACGAAGCTAATTTTTAGCCATTCAAGTTACAAGTCAGTCAGTCAACCAAATGTCATCTCAAGGATATATTTCAGGTGATGACTGATGTCATACAAAGCTGCCTGCTCTTGCTTTTTCTCTTTCTTCTCTTTGTTAACTGGAATAAGAAGATATTCACATCTCAAGCAAAACAGAGTATACAGTGGGCACCTCGTATGCAGTTGGTTGAGTTAGACTTCACATATCACCTGGTCTTCCACTTATCCCATACACAGAAACGAATGCAGAATAAGGCAGTCAGTGTGGTTTATGCAGAAGTAGAACTTAACATTCACAAGGGAAAAAACAAGAAGTAAAAACGGTGAGTACAGACCAAATCACACATAAAGGTGAATTTCTAGAAGAGATGGAAGCCTTTATCGTATATTGATTGTAGTTTGACATGAACACTGTTGGATGACGGCATAGTGGTATAGAGAATAAGCGTTCGCGCACGGGACCGAAGGTCCCTACATGCTAGGTCGTGGGTGCGCAGTGCTAGGTGGTCCCATACAGAACGAAACGGCAGTCTTTTCAAGTTTTCAGTGGTGTTCTAACATTGACAGGTCCATGATTTCAGCAGAAACAACTGATCATTAGTATGTTCTACTCATTTGGTTGTGAATAAAATATAAGCTATTCGTTTTCAGAGAAGTAAACTTTCACTGTTTTAATCATTTTGTTGACCTACCCCTTCTTTGTACTCTCATCGATGGCCAGATAATGACAACGATTATTTCCAAATATTGTCGTAGGATTTCACACATTAACACTTGATATTATTTATTTACTAGACATTTGATTTGATTTAATATTTATTAACAACGATTATTTATTCTGTTTTCAGGGAACAATTGAAAGTATATTATCAGGTGCAGTTGTAGGTATCACATATTCACTATTTTCTGGACAACCGTTAACTATCATGGGTAGTACAGGACCAGTTCTAGTATTTGAAAGTATCATATTTAGATTATGCACGTGAGTTTTTTTGCTGTTATTTTATTTACAATCAAATTAAAGTACAAATTTACTGCTAAATTTCCTTTAAACATGTTTCCTAAGTGGTTGAAGATAGTCAGTGGAAAACAATCCCATATCATTAACTTATGTTTCGTACCCGTTACCAAGTCATAGCTTCAATGTTGGTGTAATTGATTGTTCCCGTGATATTTGAGCCTATGTCATTCAGCCTCACAGCCTGAAACATGTTGCCATTAAAGCATTCACTTCATACCCTATTCATCCCTTCAAGATCCTGAAATTCATATGCACTATTGATTTGAAAACATAAGTTTCCTAATTCTTTTTTGTAAACCATTATCATCCTTCAACTTAGTTTAATTGGCAGACATATGCTTCGGTTTTTCACCTTGTTGTGAATACTCATATCTCATGAAAGTAATGTATAGAATTCTCCCGAAAGAGGTAATGAACCCATTGTTTTATGAGAGGTCATTTTAAGAGAAAGAAGGAGAGTTCATCCCGCGAAACAGAAGTAGATATGGCGAGATTATGGTTCCAAGTTAAATATCTTATATAATCCTAGCCCTACTATAACGTAATTCAATACTTCTTAAAATATTGCACATTGGCAAGCGGTGACTTGAAATTCGAAATGAATATAACGTAAATCAACTAAGTTATCTTCATAGTTTAAATGAAGAATAGATTTTAGATAGACCCCTAATGAAACACAGATGTACTTGACGGCCGTTTCGTCATAGTTTGGGACTTCTCATCAATGCACATTCATGGTTCGACTAGTGGACGCAAAGTTGCAAATGCATATTTCTCAGAAGTCCTATACCAAAATGATCCGGTCGACCAGAGCCTCTTATTTTTAAATAATGATCTAGCTAAGATTATTTCGTAACTTAAACTTTGAAAATTCTACAATTTCCACAAATCTCTCCTCCCCCCTGTATAATAATTATCACTTAATTATCAGAATACAGTACTACAACAAACTAATAATAAATATATATTTATACAAATTAATTACTTCGACAATTTCGTTAACTATTGTGCCCATAAACGTACATTAAATAAGCAGATAAATAGTCAGATATACAGGAAGTAATCATTTGATTCTTATTTATATATATAACACTATATAAATTTATACATATTCAAATATGTATGTAAATTCGTAATACTTTAAATAAATCTCATTGAAAATTAACTTTTAACCATTTAAACATTCAGCGTTAGTGGGTAATTAGATACAAGAAAATAAGAGAGGGAGAGATAGATGAGGTCAGATGGAAACGAGAGTGTTAAAGTCGGAAGAAATAAAGGAAGTCAACAAAATCAGAGGATATAGACAATGAAAATTATACGGATAAATAAATGAAAAAAAATAATAACCAGATACTCTGTAAAATAAGGTTATCAACAATTTCATTATCGACTAAAAATTTATCATTTATATTATAACATCATAAATACTATAATAATTCCAATGAATATATTACATTGTAAACATACCCAGATCTAATCTTCAATATATATATACATAATTAACAACTAATAACTACATAATTACGAAACATTAATATTATTATTATTATTATCATTATTAATTATGGTTATAAGTAGTAAAGCAATAAAGGAAGTCAGTTTAAGATATAAACAGAGTGAAAAAAATAGTCAAAATGAGAATTTATTTAAATTTAATGTTAAAGAGAGAAATATTGTCACTATTATTGCCGTTTTATCATACATCCATATATGTGTATATATGCATACACTTATTACTATTAACTACTCTTAATTTAATGAATACAACATTGTAAAGTTTAATTAAACTTGTCGCCCTCTTCGCATTTTTATGCTTTACGTAAATATATATATATATATATATATATATATATATATATATATATATGTTTAGTTGCTAGCATGAAATTTTATGTAGTAATAATAATAATAGTGACCGAAATTCGTTGAACAAATACATCATAAGGTCTTGTAATTATAAACAAATGAAAATGTAAAGAGATCATTAATTAGAAAGTGTACAGTATTGAGTTTATCCGGTTTAATTTGCACCATTATATATATATATATATATATATATATATACCATACATTCTCGGGTTATATTTCGAAATATCGCCCAGCATACTTTACAATCGTGAACAGATTCTTTTTATAATTCTTATTAGTGGATATTACTCACCATGATCATAAATCACTCCTAACTAGAGGTGGCTACTTAACTTTCTAGTTATAAGTGAATTAAATTAGTTGAGTAAATTTTATGCGTATGTTGTATTTGTCGCAGATTGATCACAATATGTGACTTCTAGGCAATAACTAAACTCTTGATAGCTAATCCAGGATCTTAAAGTCATGAGGGAAACAATTAATTATTCGAACCATTTAGTCTGATGTCCAGTGATGATAGAATTTAAATTTCAACCGATTTGAGTTATAACATGATGAACATTCAAATTAGTGGTAACAAGTGTTTCACTCCTTATATGTCGGAATATCATTTACTAGTTCTCATTAGAACTTCGGAAACGTCTTGAAGCAAGTCAATGATATTTTCGATTGATATCATTTTATGATGAATACAGCCTACTAAAATTATACAAATCTTTAGGAAATATCTTCATCCAAACCTTTATTAATAGAAAATGCCGTTCTGTTAATTTGATTAGTGTTTAGATTATATTGCCCACAACTCAATGTTGATCGTTGTCAGAAGAAGTTTATCATTTGTCAAAGCATAGGATGTTATTAAATAGGCAAAATAAGTATACTTGAGATAGAGGGTAAAACAGTCTCGATTAGTACTGACGAATCTAACCGAGTAATGTCGGTTAAACTATCAATTGTAATAAATATTACTCTGAAACATAAGTAGAATAGATTGAAAAGATTATATAACTAGTGAAAAAGAGAATAACATAGCACAAGTCTTCTGTAATGTGCATTACATATATGATCTTTTAGAAGTAAACTAACTTCTAAACACTGTCAAAGATATCCCGGATTGGTACAAACTACTCTGGCTATCTATATACATGGAGTGATGCAATCTTCTGAGCTAATACTAGAACTTCTACCGGGAGATTCACATGTTGACTTAGAATATGCCGATGACATAGTTTTATTTGGTGAAGACGCTGACAAAACGCAGAGTCTTCTGACCACTCTAAGCAACAATGCAGGCATGTTCGGGATGCGATTCTCTTCCTAGAAATGCAAAATGTTGCTTCGGGATTTGGTTGCATTGACACCCGAACTAATGATAGGGAGTGAAGTAGTTGAGTGTGTCGACCGCTTCACTTATCTTGGAAGTCTCATCAGCCCTTGTGGTCTGGTGTGTGACGAAATCTCAGCATGGATACAGAAGGCTCGACTAACTTTTACCAACTTGCGTCATTTATGGCGTAGGCAAGATATCCGTCTATCAGCCAAAGGACGTGTTTACTGCGCAGCAGTTCGTTCCGTCCTACTTTATGGCAGTGGAACATGGCCGGTCAGAGTAGAAGATATTCGTAGGTTACTGGTATTTGATCATATGTGTCTTCGAAACATTGCTCGTATATCATGGGACCATCGAGTAAGTAATGCAGTTGTTAGGAAACGGGTACTAGGTAAGGATGGCAAATCAATTGATGAAGTGGTGAAACTTCATCAGTTGAGATGACTTGGACACGTGTTACGTATGCTCAACCACCGACTGCCCTGAAGAGCGATGTTCAATGGTGTAGGAGTAGGTTGGAAGAAAGGTGGGGGCGGCCAGACCAAAACATAGTAGAAATCTATGAAGTCACTGACAAGTGGACTGAGTCATGTTGGTAGGTGTAGACTACCTGGTTGGAGACCGCGAGATGATAGCAACCGATGGTTAGAGGCTTTGAATGTGACATGGCTGAGAATTGCTTGCAATGGCGTAGGTGCATCAACTCTTTGTGTTCTCCCAAATGTTAATCTTCTGAATTCTTCATGTCCCTTTCTTTTTTCTCTTTCCAAATTTATTTCACTGTATTATACTCCTTGAATAACATCTTCAAACCCTAATCTTTCCGATTACTGCTTATACTCTTACTACCTCTACCACTACGTAATTTGAATCGACAATTGTATCTGTGTGCTAATTTGGTATGGCAACTTGACTTGATGTACGTACGTATGAAGTTCCACGTTGTTACTGGCTGACTGAATACTAGAACTCATACATATATAATGCTATAACATTGCTTGTATGAATAGGCAGAGTAGTGGCTTTTAAAAAGCTGACTGATTATAGTGTATTCTATACAAATCACTAATTAAAATGTACTACTAGTTACATCAAGATGGAAAAGAAGAATATAACTATAGCTGTTGCAGTACATCAGGAGTTTATTGATGTGATCACGTGATTTAAATAATGAATTGTTCTTAATGAAGTAACGGTTGAAGATCAAGAATCTAATGAATGTCCAATGATCTCTGGCTTTCAATAATTGTTTAATTAAGACTTAACTATCTCTACAACCCACCCCCATAATACTAGTAACAGTTATGTGCTCACTACTGGCTAGTTTACAGAAGTAATTTCTCAAGCTTCATAGTAAAGTGCTGTAATATGTGAAGTTCAGTCCTATGAGATATGAGGCAACTACCCACCATTGACATTAAAAGATAGAGTATTGATTGATAATTGTACATGAATATAATTGAATCCCGGCCTAACACTTTCTGCGAAACCAAACGTTTTGAGATCGATTCCTTGTGGCGTTGTGGACGCGTACTATTGACTAGTTCCGTACTAGGATGAAACAGTTATCCTTTACTTCTTGGTTTTCACTAATTGTTTAACTCAAGATCAGTCAATGATCTAAACTTTAGAATGCAACAATCTTCACGACCTGCTCCAGACTGTAGTAATGATTCTCTTCTCTCCCCACATCCTAAAGAATTAACACCATCCTATCTTTCCTTTATTATTGTATAGTTTCTTCCAAAAAGACACAGTTAAATTTACATATTTAATTAACTATTCATTTATTTCCCTCTCCTCCCCATCCCCCGCCCAAAAAGAAACACTATTTACACATAATCCTTTTCTATAATAATTTTTATTTTGCAGGAAAATGGATTGGTCATATTTAAGCTTTCGTTTATGGATTGGTATTTGGGTCGCTGTTGCCCTATTCATTATGGTTGCACTTGATCTGAGTGCATTAGTCAAATTTATTACACGTTTCACTGAAGAATCATTTGCAGCATTAATTGGTTTAATATTTTTTATTGAAGCATTAAAGAAAACTTATGCAATATCAAAAAAATACAAAGTAGATTTGTAAGTAGTCGATTATTGTGATGATTAATTCACTTTCTTTATTTATTTACATAATGACAAGCCTTTTTTCTCTTTTATTATTATTTATTATGTTTGCGACTATGTTTTTTTGAAACAATTTATGTTTTCTCCTTGATTTGTAATTTTGATGCTTATTCTTTTTGTATTACCGTTATTTTATTTCTTGAGAACGCTAATCGATATAATGTGGTAGATTCACCTATATACCTATATTTCTTGTAGGAACAGTGAACTTCTAAGTATCAATGATATGCTTGAATGCTATTACGAGTTCACCTTACTCGGTAAACAGAACGAAAGTCAAGATACAGTGACACGATAGGCTATTCTGATCCATTGTCCCCGACCTTGCTAACTAGATCAAGAAGTCTTGAGGCGTAGAGAATGTATTCTACTAAGCACACAAATTAAGCTTATTTAGACAATGATAGAAACGCCCTTAGGAGAGCCACAAAACAGCGTACTAAAAAAAATCCGTCAACCAATGATAGTCAAGGATTTCCGAGTGGGAAATGTAGGCTGTAAGTCAACTAAGCGTCTCTTGGCGCGAAAACATAAAGTTCAAATTTTCAGAATAAAATTAAACAATTAGGACCTTTTCCAAGTGAGTTCTGGGTATCTAACGTCCTCAACAACCAATTAATACACTGATCAGGGAAACAACATCCAAGACCTTAGTGTTTTGATTGAGATTATGAATCGACCAGTGTTAGACTACCATTGAGAACCTGGAAGCACTGGATGGCCGTTACGTCCTAGTATGGGACTCCTCACCACTGTACATCCACGATCCCACATGCGGGATTAGTCCTTGAGCTCCTCTTAATTCATTGGCTAATTGGGAAACAAAGACAGTAAACGGATTAACTGTGTATATTTTATTCATTTCCAATTATGACTCCGACTTAATTTAATAATGTACTTGAAATGTCTGACCACACAGCACACGAAATAAAAAAAGTCATATTTTAAATACAATCAAAGCGTAAGTGTAAGATAGTTCAGCAAACAGTATATAATTATTAAATAACAACTATCTTATAGCAGTACTACTAGTAGTACTTTAAGAGTGACTAAAAAACTAAGTATACTGTCTTTTTTTTAATTTATTAATTTGTCTTATTAAAATGTCAGTAGGTGCAATCTATACATTTTGTGTTTATGTTACTCTACTGAAATTTGACCAGTTAAAGCTTCATAAATACTCCATTAAATCAGATTTTTCGTTATGGTTATTAAATTTCATAAACTTTAACATCATCATAAAATAGTTCGTTTTGTATTGTTTTTTTGAATCTTCTCATTGATGTTTAGGACTGAGATTGATCAGTTTCTTAATGGCATATGTGTATTCTGTACGGATTGCCTCGATCAATTGCCGTCCTAAACATCAATGTGAAGATTCAAACATACCATACAAAATGAAATTAAACTTTACTCGATTTCAAAAGCTAGTGTCTGTCAGGACTCAGTAGCTAAGTAGATAACGCTGTGGCGTTTGAAGCGAACGATTCTGGGCTCGAGTACTGGAGTGGACATTAACTCTAGGATGTAGGTACACCGAGCCAGCGAGTCGCAAATAGGACGAAACGTGCGTCCTGAATTCCACTGTTAGTCACCAGCCATCTTTGTTTATCATAAAATAGGTTTCATTAAACAATTAATTAAAATGAATTTAATAAGAAGTCGGTCAGATAATCTTCTGTAAATATTTACCATTCTCTTGTAAGTTCATAAATATGATCTTTAAAAAATGAAGTATATCCTTAAGTTTACCGGTATTTAATCATAGATGTCTTCCAAGCATTGTTCGATTATTCTGGCACCATTGACTTATAAATATTGAAGTTAGACACGAAGTATTTAGTAAATATGCCAAATAGTTTAGTAAGATTGGGAATCTATATCAACTTTGGTGACTAGGACATTTGTCACACATACCCAAACACCGCCTATTCTGACGTTTGATATTTCTTGATTGTACCTAAGTTGGAAAAATTCTAGAGGCGGTCCAACTAAAATATGACATCAATCCATAAAGTTATTTTCTGTTAGACTGAGTTATGTTAGTTTATACAAACTATCTATGGTTGAAGTCTTCAAGATAATCACCACCAATGGCTATGAGGCATTTCTCAAAGTCAGTCACAATAAAACAGATGCATTCACTCTTTGTATTAAAATAATTACAATTTTTATTCTACAACTTCATTCTTTCTCCTTACTCTACTACTATCACTGATTAATATAACTGCTCATAAAATTCTTTCTATTAATCAAATTGAAAGAATTCTACTTCTCATATTATTTAACTACATATTATAATTATCGCATTATATTCTTTCTTGCAAAACAAACTTTATCGTAGGTGTATTATTTTTATGAATTTCTGAAGAACTATATACTTTCTCTTTCTTTTAATGGTCTTCGAGGTAATAATCAATAAGAATTTAGAGGAAAAGTGTTAAATAGTTTTAGTGAAAATCTGTGACAATTAGAGTTTAACCATGTCGGATTAGAGGAAGTTGCACATTGAAGATATTCACTCTGTAGTGGTATGCAAACCCACATAGCTTATTCTAGCTTCTGGACAGGCCGGTCTATTCATTCTTCTTAAGTCATATTTTGACCTTGTTAATTATTTGCTTATCAACCTTAATTGTTTTTGTATGAGCGTATGCGTGCTCACTTCTTATCCTATTCACCACATGTCTGTAACTTATTTTTATCTGACTAAAAATAACGATTAACGCTTGATTAAATGGAGTTGGCCCATACGCCTTCTCTACTACGCATCATTTCACTTTGCTCTCTTCTCATCGCTTCTCCGATCTTTTTTCTGGACCGACGATTGTATGAAATAAATGCATTTGAAATCCATTCTCTTATTTAACTTATTTAATTCCTTTATTCACTAACGCATTTTAATTCGATGATTAAATACTAGGGTAGCTAGGATATGTATGTTTCGACAACTCGAAGGCGGTTTTGTCCTTGTATTGGGACTCCTCACCAATGTGCATCCACGATCCCACGCTCAAGACCTTCAGCTTCACGCACGAACTCTTAACCTCTAGTCTACTGAGTGGGCATCTAACGATTTTAATGCTTAACCTAAATTAGTCTACAAGTATTAAGTGGTATTTCATGATAGTTAGTTAGTTTTCCCAAGCATAATTTTTTCTTCTGATGGAGAGTAATTGTCCAGGAAACAATTTATAGAACAGTAATAAAAAATCGATAGTCAAAACTTTTTTGATCGGAAATCACCAACTGATCGATAAATCTTATAATATGTTTACTGTCACGTTAGTATGTCAAAGTTTTTTTTTTGGTGTGGTTTTTACTGACATTGTTAAAAACCTGAGGAGCGATTGTATTAGGCTTTACCTAAAACGTATTGATCTAATAGTAATAGTGAGGCAACCTTCTCTGTAAGCACTTTCGTCAAAATGAGATTGATTAATTACTGTCCTTCCCATTGTGAAAATTAGAACAGCACATATAAAAATAACTTCATCCCTGTTACAGAAGTTGATAACTGGCTGAATGAACCTCTGTAACACGTTAAGTGTTTAAAGCAAAAAGTACTGAGTCTGAGTCCCGGTGTGACTTTTCACATTGGGATTTGAATGATACATCCAATTGACAAGTTCTAAATATGATGAGATGCATTTCTACTGGATTCCACTTTACTTAAAAACATGAAGTAGCATTCTTGAGAAAAGAATGAAATAAGGCTGATTTCTTTGGACAACATACCGATTACACAAGCTAACGCCAAATTTAATTATTTGTTTTGGAATCAGAAAGCTGTGTATTAACAAATCGGTGTGACTCTGCCGAGACTAATTGCAATTATTCACATGAACCAAACCAATTTGCAAAGTATTTTCAGATCTCTACAATAAATACTATAATGTTAGTAATTGATGACTGATTAAACGAACTTTTTCGCTAGGATAATAGGAGGAAACAGCTAGAAATGGTCGACCCCAAAAATTTCACACATCACCTTACTTCAGGATTTCCGTCTCCGATAATGTGGCCTTTCGAAGTACGGAATTAACACTTCAAAAACTTCGCATTAAAAGCCACCTGTGATCAGGTTCAAGCAGTTATCCCTTGGTATCTGACGATCCAAATTCACCAAATATCATTCCTGGTCTCCTTTTAATGTCCAAATCTTGTGTCAGATAGGACAGCAGGTTTCCTGAGCCCAGACTCTAGAATCTGGATCTGCCAATCCATGTTGTATCTTCAAAATGCACATACGGAATCCAAGTACAGCTACTCATTTTACCTTATCTAATCAATATAAAGAAACCGCGCTATTTACCCTTTATGTATCTAAAGACTTTATTGCTACTTCTCGTGTTCTCGCTGGTAGGTGTAGCAGTAAGTTCTGAAGCATTTTAGTCTCTCCTAGACTGAATCCCAATGGATAGTCCTTTGCTAATCTGTCCAATTAAATGTAACAGTAAAACTTGGAAAGATAGGCACACACCGTCACCTTTTCGTTGTCTCTGCCTACGCTCCCACTGATTTCAGCTCAGATAATGTAGAGAATGGATTTTTATGGAAACCTTTTAACACTTCATTGAAAAGCTGGGCTCTGATATGTAATAATAGTGACAGTAGATTTTAATATCTAAGTAGGTAATTGAAACCCAACTGAAAGTCACTTGGTAGGTCTCATGATGTCGTGGCTTAGCGAACAGATAATGTTGACCGGTTACTATAACTATGCTCAGACAACCATTTCTAACAAGCGCCAAATCTAAGTCTAGGAAAAGACATTGTTAGTAGAAGGTCAGCTCAAATTGGTGTGCATTACTACCACCATCTTCGCATATAATCATCGACTTAAATCGCGTTAGTGAATAACGGAATTGAATAATGCGATAATTGATCTGGACGGACAATTAGAGGGACGAAGCGAAATAGTGCTCAGTGGTGAAGGCGTGTAAACCAACATGCACCGTGCATTCCACAGCTAAGCACACACTAAATTATAATACTAAATGTATCCCATATTTCGAAAATATTGATTTACATAACATTGTAATGTTTATGATAAACAATTCAACAGTTTTATGAATAAAACAACAATCTATTTTAAATAAATAAATAAATTATCAATGTACTAAAACGAAACTGTTAAGTTCCATATTCTATTCAACTCTTTTTACACTTACCACCTTCTTGTACCCCACCGCTCCACCAATTCACTTTTTTTTTCAACACTTACAATAAAAATTACAGAATTATTATTATTTTTTCATTTGAAAATGCAGAAAACAGTGTGAATATATTTTTTTGTGGGGTCAAAATTCAAACATAAAAAAAAGAACTGAAATACTCTGTGATTTCGTTTAGATCCAACATATAGAAAACAAAAATGTATGAACCTAAATACTCACTTGTCATTCTACTTACTTTTCTTGTTTTGTTTTATTCTGTTTTACAATTGAGTTTTATTTGCATATTGAATAATTTTAAATTATTTATGGTATTCGTGTTAGTAGTATTAGTAGTAGTAGTAGAAGAAGTAGTATTAGCATATTTCTTTAGAAACCATAAACTTGTTGAAAAATGATTATTTTGAACTAATATAGGGTTATTTGGAGATTAGATGGTAGTTGGAAGTGGTCGACAGAAAACCGTGGACTCGGGTTTCGTGCTACTTGGCACTCGTCAGCAAGGTGTACCTGTAATCTTGAGGGAACTGGTGCTCCCTGGCGGATTACGATCCCGTGTCACCCAGCTTCACAGTCAGAGACGTTACCACTGAGCTATCCGGGCCGCGACTGACCTCCTGGTCGATAGCATTCGATCTTCACTAAATAAGGACTTGACACGCATGAGATTGATCACCACCCAGTGATCAATCAATTATGATAGGGTTATTTCTCATTTTGAAATCGAAATTCAAGAAAAATACTAACGAGATTTAATGAATTCCGTGTAAATTAATTGTTTTATTTTGTTTGATTTTGTAACGGAAAAAAAATGTGTTTTCTGTGTATTGTTGTTGTTGTTGCTGGATTCCACGTTGTCAATCAGTAGTACATTTTAAATAAATAAATAAATCGGTTGTTATTGTACTGAAACAAAGTCGTTAAATTCCACTATGTGTTATTGCATAACAAAAGCTAGTTACATTACCCTTTCTGAATAAATTTGGATGATGTAATCAAAATATAGAGTCTGTCACAACTATGTTATAATTGGTCGATCACTGGTGATCAATGTCATAGTCTGATTCTATCGATCAAGCTACGATGTAGCCACTATTAGTGTAATGGACTCGACATCGTGTACACTATGTTGAGAAGGAGTTGATATACATGAAACCGGTCACTATTTGATGATCATCTAGTTGTAAATACATCTCAATCCTACAAAGGAGGTCAGTCGTGATCCGAATAGCTCAGTGGTAACTTCTATGGCTGTAAAGCTAAATGACAAGGTATCAGTTGCCTAAAGACTACAGGCACATATTACTGAAAGTGCTAAATAGTATGAAACTTAGGTTGAGAAAGTTTTCCTGTCGACTACCTTAAACCACCACTTTACATCACAAATAATATATGCATATGTGTGATTAGATTCGAATAACATTTTAATCACATATTGACTTGTGAATAATCCTGATAATGATAACTGTTTAGATCATTTAATTACCATGTGTTTTAGGTAGACACAGAAACTACACCTTTTAATGAAGCATAACATTATACTTAATTACCTCATGTATCCACAGCTATTATATGCTCTGCATATTAAACCTGAATATGTATGATATAGCCACGATAATTATAGTAAAAAAGAACAGGATTAGAAATTTTTTTTAAATATTAAAGCATATGATGCATGGTTACTAACTGACCACTTATTAACAAAATGATGCTAGTTCTTCTATGTAGGTAACCTTTAATATATCACAGTTGTTTTATTCTTAAAGACCTCAAATCTTAATGAATTATATTGTATATTATAATATATGATCTAGTAACCGAATACTGCGAATAAAAGTGTAATTTCCACTGAAGATTTCATTTCAAATTGTAACATTCAGTTTATTTATTTGTTTGTTTTTCATCCAGTAACTTGTGGTGCGTTACATTAGTATATTCATAAAAGACATATGTGAGTAGATAGCTTCATATGATTGAAATGAAATCCTCAGTGAAAACTATACTCTTATATTTAGTACTCATCTACTAAATGAATGGAAAGATGATTGAAAATACCAGATAGTGAACTTTTATTGGACATTGAAAAAAGTAAAGTAACTTTCACATTGTTCTTACCGAACATTTGCAGTCAGTCAGTCAGTCATCTATAACACAGGACCAGGCATATATATGTGTATGTCCAAGTTGCCATATCTCATTAGCACAACAAGATGGACGCCAAATTCATAGTAGTTACTTCAATGATAGTTACATACAAAAGAAAGATTGCATATAAGGATATAACACAGGAAGAAAGAGTTAGCTCGTAGAAACAACGGTATGATGTAACTTTAATCTCACGGTTTGAGAGAAGACAAAGAGTGTATGCACTTACGCTTTTGTGACCGAGTCTGAGCCATGTCAGTCAGAGTCTCCAACTACTGGTTACGATAGTCGCACGGATCTCAACTAAGTAGTCTGTATCTACTAACATGACTCAGATCAGAAGTTAGTGATTTTATGGACTGGTATCACATATTGGTTTGGACACCCCTAACTTTCTTCCGTTAGTCTCCAACACTAGTCAGCGTTTCACACCGTGTTCATCGTTGGTTGAGCATGCGTGAAACGTGGCCCAACCATGTCAGTCAATCTAGATTTACAGAACGACTGAAAGCTCTACACAGTTACATCAAGTAGATTGATTTATGTGTATGAAACCTAAACTCTTATCGTCCTTCTGAAAATTCAGTGTTTTTGGAAATTCTTTTTGTTGTCGTTTTGTTATCATTGTTATCGTTATCGTGACAAATCTGAAATGGTTAGAAGATTGTATGTTTACCTAACTACTGCTTACCTCAATGATCAGCGTTTATCAGTGTAGAAGTAGATTGAAAGAAAGTTAGGAACAATCAAACTAAGACTCAGTAACTGTTTTATCTAGTCTTTTAGGTAGATATATACTAAATATAGTGCTTTTTCTTTACTTTTAACGATAAATTTTGTAGGTACAACCATAAACATTCGATAAATAGTGATTAATTTAAGTGTTATTAAAGTATGTACTCGATATAGCTTAAGTGCACACCTTTTTTTTAGCTTCCAAATAAAGATATATCAAATTATCTCTGGCTATAATCATTTAGGAACTTGAATCTAAACTAATGATAACGTGATTACTAGAGCTTATTGCTAATCGAAATGTAATCACTGCATAATAATCATGGATTATACAACAAACAAAGAAATACAAATCTACACTAAAAGCTTATTCATTCATATTCAGCCGTTAGTTTTGTTATTTAGAAAGATGTGAATCATGTGAAAAGTACACAATATGAATAAGAATAAATATATCCATGTGTGTCTTTACCTTAATATTGTTATTATTTATTAAGTACAATTTAATGAATAAATGCAGCTTGTCTTCTACCAAAAAACATGTTAATTTCAATGGTTAAGATCATGAGTCAGTTGAAGCTAGACCACCATGGAAAACCTGGAAGCACTGGACGGCTGTTTCGTCCTATTGTGGGACTCCTCAACAGTGCGCATCCACGACTCCGCCCCCTGCGAGACTCGAACCCAGGGACTACTGGTTTCGCGCGCGAGCACTTAATCACTAGACCACTGAGCCGGCATCCAATGGTGTTAGTGTCTAACTTCAACTAATCCACGAAATTGAGCGACACATCCACCATTTTCTTCAGTGAGTTACTATCTCACAACAGACCTGGTTGAACTCCACTGGTCACTACTTCTCACTAGAACTCCAGGATATACCTCTTGAAGCCAGTCACTAGTGAGCATATGTTGATTAATATCAGATGGGTTTTGTGGGTATTATAGTAATCTCAATGGTTAAGATCATGAGTCAGTTGAACATGTTAATCATTTTGTTTATTAAAAATAATAATATTAGTACAAATTGAAAAGTGTTTCTTTTTCCTAAGGATATCGAAGTTTATGTAAAACGATAAATAAACACATCAAACATATATATGCAGAGATAAATGATGTCTAGTAGTCTAATTCAGGATGCATGTCTCGTTCATAGTTTTGATATTAAATTATTCAAATGAGTTATCTGTTGAAATAAATCAGCGTAAGATATAACACACAGTGGATAAAGGTTCAAATTACTTGTTAATAAGCAGTTGCCATGGTGTGGCTGGTTGTATTCCATTTTTGTTTGTTAAAGATATTCTGACTAACCTAATATAATATAAGGTATATGAGTGAATAAACTGGTAGTGTAGACTTGATATTTGTTAACTTACTTATTTATGCCTGTTACCCCTCATAGATGAGCATAGGTCGTTCATGAGCATTCTCCATCCAACTCCATCCTGGGCAAACCTTTCCAGTTGCTATTCATCCTTTTCATGTCTTTCCAATTTCCTACACAGTGTGTTCTTTGGCCTTCCTCTTTTTCGTTTACCTTCAGGATTTCAAGTTATCGCTTGCTCGTGATGTAGTTTGATGATTTCTTCAATGCATATCCTTTCCACTTTCAGTGTCTTTTTCTAATTTCCTCTTCAGATGGAAGTTGATTTGTTCTTTCTCACAGTAGGCTGTTGCTGATGGTATCTGATCTACAGATATTGAGTATCTTACGTAGAAAATTGTTTATAAATACTTGTACTTTTTGATGATGGTTGTGGTAGTTATCCAAGTTTAAGCTCCGTAGATGCACACTGCTGAGGAGTCCCATACTAGGATGAAATGGTCGTCCAGTACTCCCAAGTTTTTAATGATGGTTTAGGTTAGATCGACACGTAATTTCCACTGTGAATATATATATATATATATATATATATATATATATATATATATATATATATATATATATATATATATATATAAAACATTTATGTATATTGTATCTAGTTAATTGTATGGCTATATCCTGTATTCTCTCCCTAATGATAATCGTTTCAGTCATTGCAATTCTGATATGAAAATTTTATTTTGTCTCCCAGAATTAGATCATTTGACAAATACTTCAGTAATATTAATAGTATTTTTAAATGATACAGGAAATTCAAATCTTGTCCTATATTCAAATTTGTTTATACTCAGTTATTTGCATTCAGGTTAGATTGAATGGTTATTTATTCAACTAGGAAGTGTGATTAATTGATTGTAAAGGTAAACTTTAACAATAATAATAACATTATTATTATGGTGGTAATAATGATAATAATAGCTGTTATGATCTTTGTTGATTGACTTGCTATAAAATCACATCCTTCTCACTATCTTTTTGTTCACTTCATTTATTCATTCATTCAGTTAGTAGAGTGGAGATCAGTTGACTCAGCTATATACATACATCACTTATAGGAATTGTGTTGAGTTCTGGTTTAAACTACACATTGCCTATCTTGATGAGAAATTTTTGCTGGTGTACGAGTAGGTCGAAAGGAAGTTTAGGGCGGTCAAACCAAACACACGACATCAATCCATAAAGTTATGGACTGTGTGCTCTTGGCCATGATTGATTAATCCAAACTGTTCAGTTTAAGGTCTAAGTGACTATCGTAACCAGGTGAGACTATACTCTATGAACGACATTTGAGCGATAATAAAGTGACTTTCAGAATGTTCAACTAATCACTAAGATCAACAGAGAATTATCAATTAGTGTGAGAAATTAGGAATATGATTTATAGTTAAGAGTTAGAATTAGAGTTTCATCACACATTGACATCAACTATAATGCCGAAATGTAATTTAGCTGAGAATTCTATCTTGTACCAAAAATATAATATTGAATAAAGCCATGGCGGCCTGCTTGAACATCTGGGCTATCTGTTTTTGCCTTTTAGATATTTCAACAAGTTATCTGTTTTAATTTATTTATTAATCCCACAACCTATTAAGGTTCGTTTATGAAAAGTTTACAACCTTTCGCTGTACAAGTTACAAAAAAGCACAATTAGAGACATCGCGGTTGCTGGCAATATGCAGCGAAAAGAATATACATTATTTAGATGTCGATTCCTGGACTGCTAACTTCTAGCTGACGCTCACTCAGTATTTATCGCCAGGATCGACCAAGAAGTAAGAAACGGAAACTTGTTGAAATACTTTGTGCTGAGAACTCTACAGTGTACCAAAAATATTGAATAAAGCTAATAATAATAAATAAATAATAAAACGATAATAAATTTTGCTCCGAAATACATAGGTTGTAATCATAACACTGATATGTTCATCTATAAATTATAGTACCATCGATATTAAATTTTAAAATTATCATTTTAGTATTCGTGCAAACTTATTCTTTTCTTTAGAATCATAATGTTTTATCCGTAACCTTTTCTACTGCCAATGATACCGTTACTACCGCTCTACTACTTTAGATTTAATCTCGTTTCGTGCTAATCTGGTGTAACAACTTGAATCGATGCATATATGCTCCAGGTTGTACACGTTACTAATGACTGAGTGAATAAACTTCTTGACGTCAATTTAATACCAATAAAATATCCATCTCAAATAGTGGAATTCTCTTTCATAAATTAGTACTTACTTACATATATACGCCATTTATCCCTCATGGAGGAGCATAGGTCTCTCACTAACATTCTCCATCCAAATCTGTCATGAGAAATCCTTTCCAGTTGTTTCCAGTTGCTATTTATCCTTTTCATATCTGTTTCCGTTTCCCGATGCGGTGTGCTCTTTGATCTTCCTCTTTTCGTTTACCTTTAAAAGTAGTAGTACATATAATAATTTTTCGATTTGGTATTATGATATTGTGAAGACTGACGAATAATCGTTGAATATCCACACTCACGCGCACACATACAAACATAAATAAGACAATATTCATTCTACTTCTATGTTGTATTGTTTGACATTTTCTTCTTTTCCTCTGTTCTTTACACAGATCCTGGTCACCGGATTTAGTCGATAAACATCATTGCGCATGCTTTCCATCAGAAAATCAAACAGATTTTGAAAGATTATCAACAATGTATGAAACGCATCCACTTACACATATTCCATTAGTTGGATTCAATTCAACTTTTGAACCAGAATCTGTACAAGATTTGATGGAAGTAAGTTCACACATAATGCTTTTTTTTAATGTTTTGAATGTACATTAGACTGTCGTTTTTGTTGAATATATTTATGTGTACATAAATGATTCATTCCTCTAATATCTACAGTGTGAAGTAGTGGGTAACTTAATATCTTTAAGGCGGTTGACTTTTATCCACATAGCTATAGGTTCGAACTCCATTTCAGCTACGTTTGTTTTGACTACTGGGTAGTATGACACTACCCTTCACACCTAAAATATTGCTCATAGCCACGTACATCAACCTGTACCTGGTAAATTCGATAAATATATAATACTCATTGTGAATCCATATTGGTATGTGTTCAGAGAACAATTCTTGTAAGATTTAAACGCTACTGTTGTTCATCCGGTCAACTGTTAACTTCGAATATTTAGAGAGTAGAATCCCTCAACCAACTTCTGATAAAATGTATGTGGACGTTTTCTTTACAATTTTGAAATCCAACGAAGGGATCTCTTTTTAGTAAGTTTGTTGTCAAGCCCAATGTCGCGAACTGATTAAAATTAGACATGTACGCCGTGGGATGCCGGCTCAGTGGTCTATAGATTAAGCATTTTTCGCACGCCACACAGAATATTTTGAGCATGATCCACTATATTGAGGTCGTGGATGTGCACTGCTGAAGAGTTCCATACTTGAACGAAACGATCTTTCAGTGCTTTCTGGTTTTAACTAGTGGTCTAGCTATGACCAATTCGTGATTTATATTGAGAATAAATTTAACCGAACAGCGAGTGGAGCTGGTTACATTGGCCGTACAAAGCACTCACTTGGTAAATGAATATCCGGGAACTAGCCTGAATGGTTATCTAAAAGGGAAAACAAATCATTCAACAGCTCAGTTGTCATATACATGATCAATTCAGGTCACTACTCACATCACAAATCTGTGTTCAAAATCTTCCACAAGTGAGAAGAACTGGTTCAAAAAAGGTTTGGATGAGGAATTTATACACAACGGAGTCTATGGCAGTTCACCATTTCGAACCCGAACTCTGTGTACATAAGAGTCGCGCTCAGTCTCTTATTCTCTTATGGTATTAGCGTTCTTTCGAATTTCGCCAATTACAATTGCTAATTATTACCTCATTCCCCTTTACCAAGTGTTCAATTACCTTCCATAGATTGTTACTTTTTATTACTTCCAAAACAATTACATAACGTGAGCCATTAATGATTGTTGATTACTTTGTTAAATGATACAGACGTTTCTATTTCATACTTGAAAAATTTAATTACTAAGAAATAACATCTTTCTACTTATAAATCATTACCAATATGAGGTTGTGGAGATGGCTAAGTTTTTGATTGGGATCATGAGTCGATCGATGTTAGACCACCATTGAAAACCTGAAATCACTGGACGACCGTTTTGTCTTAATATGGGACTCCTCAATAGTGCACATCCGTGATCCCGCACGCGAGGTTCGGAACAAGAACCTTCAGCCTCGCACGCATATGCTTAACCTCTAGACCACTGAGCCGATATCTAACAGTGTTAATGTCTAACTTTAATCAATCCGTGAAATCGCGCGACTATCCCCCACTGTTTGATGTAGATACCTGTCTTCACCTGACACGGATTAGCTCCACTTGAAATATTTAAAGATTTTTGATCATTTCGACTATAATAGTTAACACCACTTCATTCTGATGGACCTCCGCTTGATAAGTTTGATGATCTTTGATTCTTTTGTGAAACCCCTCTATTTTATTATCGACTACTACATGTAAAAAGTTACCAATAAATACGATTGAAAAGTTTCAGAAAATGATATAGTAGGAAAGGAAATTCTCTTCTCTGGAATGTCTTTATTTTGTTAATGAATCAAACAACAAGTCTGTAAAGTTGAATTATCAATGAATATACCCACTTCATCCGACTGAAACGCCTTTCACAAATTCTAACCCTAATTACATTGTTGTTGTTGTTGTACAATTTCTTGGCACGACAATTCGTTTGATATGTTAAGCAAAACATATTGAGTTCGAGCCTTGTTATGAATGTCTACACTGGGATATATAGCTTATTCAGCTGGTTGAGTTTTAAAGAGAACGAAACATGTATCCACCGTATTTCCTTGCTAGCCCTTAATCCACTTGCATACACCAAGCCAAAGTGTATCATTATTATATCTTCTATATTCTCTCCAACTTGTTTATTTTTTTATCTTTCTTTCCTCTTTTTCTCATTTATACTTAGAAACAAATTGATTGGGAGGCCATTTCACGTGGTCGTTACTCTTGGAAATCACAAGAATATCAAGATTTATGTGTACAGTTGAATGGTACATGGATAGGCAAAAGTTGTCGACCATTTTATGTACCAGATGTGTTCTTCTTTTCGTGTATCCTATTTATAGCAACATTTGTGTTAGCCTTTACAATGAAATCGATGCGAAATTCATTATTCTTTCCTACTCGTGTAAGTGAAATTTGAGAGGGATGCGTGGTGGAGAGGTGGCTACATGAAGACTTATGGGAAGACTTTGTTTTATTGTTTACGATCCCGGGTTTTTGTTGATTTCAACTAGTTTTAGTTGGGCTTTTCCTTTCATCATCTGTTTCTAACATGAAATGCATTTAATTTTTAATGCAGTTTCCTAGCTTACATCATAAACTGATCTTAGCTGGACTACCAGTAAGAACTTGGCAGCACTGCACGACCATCAGACAGTGATCCAGGCAATGGATGAAGATTACCGAATGTTGTAAATTGATTGAAGCTGGATATGTACACCATTGTATCCCGGTTCAGTGGTCTATAGGTTAACCGTTGTTCATACGCGAGACCAAAGATCCTAGATTCAATCCCCAGTGACGGGGTCTTAGATGCGTACCGCTGATGAGCCTGATACTAGGACGAAACGGCCATTCATTGCTTCTAGGTTTTGAATGGTGGTCTAGCTAAAGTGATTTCATAAGTTGTGGGAAGTCCACTTATTTATCAATAGTTGTCAATTATATCATTAAAAGTAAGGGTTAAATTATCCGGTTGTTTACATTCAAGACCGATATTTAGTCAGTCTTTGTTGGCTCATGTGCATCCTATGAAGTTTTACTCGACATAGCCATTTTGTTACAAGCTTTATAGAATAGATGGGTGGTAGATGACAATGGAATCCAGCCTCAGAGATATTGAGGATAACTGAAACCATTACTAATAATGTTATAAACATTACATCCCTTTGAAAACATTAACGGTTAACTAGATTCAGTAGCTCAATGCATTACGCGTTAGGTGTTTAAAGCGATAGGCAGTGAATTTGACCGAGTCCCAATGTGAACACTAGTGCAACAATGCAGGTGTACCCTGCTGACTAGTCCAAAATTCATTGAAATGAATATCGCGGGTTCTACTGGTAAGCATAATCTTTTACATTCAATGTTTCCGAATGGTAAATGTGAATAAAGCAAGAACAATAAGGATAGCAGAATAAGCCGAAATTCATTTAACTTTTTTATTCCCATCCGCTGCTTAAAACAACCTATAAACAATAATAATTATTATTTATAACCAATATACAAACTATTTTATATAATATTAGAATGAAGTTTAGTAAAATAGTGACAATAAACATGGAAGTATCATAGATCGGTGAACTGTGTGAATATTTATTTCTTTACAGCTTGAATTCACGAGTCGATCTAAGCAAGACCACCACTGAAACCTGGAAACACTGGATGGCCGTTTTGTCCTAGTATGGGACTCCTCAACAGTGAGCATCCACGGTCCCGTATGTGGGACTCGAACTCATGAGCTTTGGTCTCGCGCGCGAACGCTTAGCTTTTAGACCACTGAGCCGAAATCCAACATTGTTAATGTCTAAATTCAATCGATCCATAAATATTTGTGTGTTATTAATTGTGAAAATTCTAAAACACAGAAACACGTTTCTGTTGAACGAATATTGATGTTTAAGTTGTTATGTAACTACAACAATAAAATTTAACACAGATGAGTGAAACTTAAAAAGACATAAGTATGAAAAGGGATTTTCTTTCATTGAGAATACTAAGTAAGATATTGCATAATTGAATAATGAAAACTAGAAGATACCAGGGTAATGATCGATTTATAACTGATTCCCTTTAGCTTAATTTTTTTAAGAATTTCAATGACTTCGGTGTAACTTAGTAGATTTAAAGTTGTTTAACTAGTGATTACTTTGAATGATTTTAAAATATCAACGTTATATCCACCATCAAGAACATGAAGTTAACTTTTTAATTTTAATTTTTGTGGTATATGCTCCGAGATGGGAATATAAATTTTCTATACTATATAAAAAAACTATTAGTTGGATTTTAACTTTTAAATAGCCTAGAGAAAAGTTTGGCTCTCATTGGAACTTGTGGCAAGCCCATTTGGCCACTGTATCATCTGTCTATTCATTGTAACTCAGACTCCTTAATTCACTGTGTTAATTTCGGTGTGTATGATCGAATGCATGTCTGTACATTAACTCTTAAGCTATCCTCCTATTGGTTTCGATGTGCAGATAATCGATAATTTATCCACACCCGATTAACTCGCAAAAATATATATGGATTTTAAACACACACAGACTCACTCTGTTTCATCGTGTGCTTGCTCAACGTACGCTTGTGGATTTTTATTAATCATTAACAATAAACTATCTCTATAACTGGTGCTCAGGCTTCTCAATAATCTCGAGTAAATTCGCAATTCTACTAGGTGATTAAGCCTACCTAAAATACTCAGTTACGGGATATTATTTATTGGAGTCAGATATTGAGGACATTAGCCTCCACAATCTTGACATACAACATCTCTCTAGTAAATTATGTGCATACTCAATGAGCTAAGTCAGTCAGTCAGTCAGTCAGTAACAACGTAGAACTTCGTACGTACGTACATCAGTTCGAATCGCCACACCACATTACCACAGAGATGCAGTTGTCGACTCAAATCCCGTAGTGGTAGAGGTAGTAAGAGTATAAGTAGTAATCGGAAAGATTAGGGTTTGGAGATGTTATTTAAAGAGTATAATCCAGTGAAATAAATTTAGGAAGAGAAAAAAAGAGACTAGGAGGAATCAGGAGATTAGAATTTGGGAGGACACAAAGAGTGTATGCACCTGTGCCATGTTATTCAGGGTCTCTAACCATCGGTCGCTATCATCTTGCGGTCCCCAACCAGGTAGTCTACACCTACTAACATGACTCAGTCCACTTGTCAGTGACTTTATGGACTTGTGCCATGTTTTGGTTTGGCCGCCTCTAGCTTTCTTCCAACCTACTCCTATACCACTGAACATAGCACGTCGAGGTAGTCGGTGGTTGGGCATACGTAACACATGTCCCAGCCATCTCAACTGGTGAAGTTTCACCACTTCATCAATTGATTTGCCATCCTTACCTAGTGCCCGTTTCCTAACAACTGCGTTACTTACTCGGTGGTCCCATGATATACGAGCAATGTTTCGAAGACACCTATGATCAAATACTAGTAAACTACAAATATCCTCTCCTCTTACCAACCATTTTTCACTGCCATAAAGTAGGACGGAACGAACTGCTGAGCTAAAGAAATTTGAGAAATACTCTCCAGAAATGCATAAAATCTTGGAAGTTGTTTATACAGCGATTATGTACCAAAAAAATAAACGGTTCCTGTCAAGTCGACCAAATGTTACATTATTGGTACTGGCAACTAATCTAAAACAAACGAAGTTAACCTCTGATTAAATTTTTAGGGTAATTGACGATCTACTGAATCATGGAAAATCATTGGTTTTCCCTTCCTTCTTCCATAATTCCCAATCTCATTTTAACTGAATTTTGTATTGTGTTTTAAAAATTGATTTCGGAATTATTGAACTTTGGGATAATGAGATCTGATTTTTTCCCTTTACCTTTTTTTGTTATTAAGGTCACAAACAATTGACCTTAATATCTGTATATATTTGTGTTTAGTTAGATATGAGAATAACTTAAGCAAATCATTGTTTGGTAATAGACAGGAAAATACTAATGAATTATTTACTAAATTTTGTAAACTAGTTAATTGAATAATTAAGATCAATTTAAATCTTTGGACATTTGTACGACAGTCGAGATTCTCATAATTGACAAACGTCACTTGACTAAAAAAAATAGTTAGAAAGATAAGAAAGTGAAATAGTTGGCGTCAACATTACCACTGCCTCATAAATATTTCTATATATGTTTTATAATTCTAATCTGATTGGCCAGTGTACACTGCGTCACTAAGATTCTTAACATACTAGGTTATTGTAATTTTTTCTCGTTAGATGGTTTGTAATCGATTGATAGTTTAAGCTTAAAACTTCAGTTTTGTGTTCTAGTCAGTGTATGCATTAAAATGATACGTATGTATCTGCAATCTCAGTAGAATCGGTGCTGTATATGAGATTTTACCCATTATTGTAGTTAGGGATGCTATATCACTTATGAGCTATCCGAACATCCCTTTGATTTGTATATAATTTAAATAACACTTTCTCAACGGGTTATTTATTTTGTTTGTGCTTTATTGATCAGTGGTTGGAGATAGTCGATAGGATACTCTGTGTTTTTTAATACAAGTTTCGTGCTAGTTGACAATCATTACCAAGACTTACTTGAATCCTGATACGCCTCACACCTCCCCCCCCCAACATCATAGTCTAATAAGCAAACATTGAGTTACTATTCGGGCCATCACTGACGATTGATTGGTTACTGAATAGTAACTAATATCATGTTTATCTAGTCATTAGCAAATTATATTGACCCAATTGTGATGGGACCTCTGCTAGTCTGAATGATTCGATACACTATATGCTATGTTATGATGTTAAGTGGCTGGAGGTAGCAGTAGTAGTATGTGTATTTGTTATAATTAACTGTTTATTCATCGTTACTTTATAATTATCCACTCTATCTATCTATCTATCTATCTATCCATTACTCATACACTTAATTTTGTTCTCTCTCGTGTAAATATCCATATACTTTAGGTACGTCAACTAATATCAGATTTCTCAGTGGTAATTGCAATTGCGATCGGTACTACAACAGATTTCTTGATGAATTTACATACACCGAAGTTGTTAGTACCAACAACATTTGAACCAACATTGGGTTATAGTGTAAGATATTATTATTATTGATCGTTAACTGTTATCTTATTCTTTTGGTTATTCATGTTTTTCCTTATTCATTAGTCAATTAGTTCCCTATCATTCAGCTAAGAAAACACATCTTCAAACATTTTCTCATCTTCGTATACAAAATATTCTTCATCATTTCAGTATGAAATCAAGTTATAGGTTATAGGTAAACAGTGAAGAATTTATCAACTTCCAAAAGATGAGATATTTTTTAACATTCTATGGATGTAAAAAAATTCTAGTTGAAAGAGTCTTGTGGAAGTCAAGTTAATTTCTTTCATAGATTAATTACAGTTGAAGTATTGAACAGCTGTTTCTTTCTAACATATCATCATTTCAATAATGCAAATCTACGACTCTACTGGGAATCACAGTCAGTGATCTATATTTTTCTGTAGTATCTCGAATCAGACCAATCTTTGATGAACCAAACTTATAAATTTAAAGAAGTGGTAATATCAAATCAATAAATAAATATAGGTAAATGTGTATGTACCAAAGGGATAGTAATTTACCATTTATTAGTCAGCTACTGTGATTGAAATATAAAGTTAGTTGTATTTCATCTTATGAACATTAGTAGTCAACTGAGACGACCTGAATTCTGATTATTGTTAGAATATATGTGCATCTTGTGAAGATTGCTTCAGTATTCCTATTTTGTAAAAACAAATGCTTATAACTGATGGTCTTTGGATAGCATTGAGATCCAGAACGCTCGCTTTGTCCTATTCGGATAGACACTCATTTGTGCAATGGATATGACAACCAAAACTGATCAAATTTTAGTCAAAATATAGACAACGGGATAATCCAAATTATTAAAAATGAAGTGAGACTTTTTTTATCTAACCTATTATTATAATTGTTATTACTTTGTAGAAACGTGGCTGGTTTATACATCCATTCGATAATAATCCATGGTGGACATCAATTGTTGCTATCGGACCATCATTCCTGGCAGTTATTTTAATTTTTATGGATCAACAAATTACAGCGGTCATTGTGAATCGACGTGAGCATAAATTGAAGGTAATCAACATTTCTTCAAAATTCATTTCATTTTTTTTGAAGAAAGACTGTCAGTTGTATTCCTCAGAGATTGGTCTTACACTAGAGTATTGTTGAAAAACAAGAAAGACTAGACAACTTCTTCGTTCTGTTATGGAGGTTTTCATCAGTGTACACCTATAACGTCATCAGGGACTGAACCCAGTACTTTCAGGTCTCGTAGCTAGCTCCTAGCTATCGGATCACTAGGTTAATATCAAGTAATATACGACCATCCACCACAGACAATGGATAAGGGTTGGACATTATCGTGAGTTGATTGAGTCTAGACATCTACACCTCTGGGTATCGGCTCAGTGGTCTAGAAGTTAAACGTTTGAGCACGAGACCGTAGGGCTTCAGTTCGATCCCTAGTGGCAGGGTAGCGATAGAGCACTGCCAGTGGGTTTCAAATTAAGGCGAGACGACCGTCCAATGCTCCCAGGTTTTCTATAGTAGCCTACCTAGAATCAGTTTGTGGTTACAACTCTGAAAATACAGTAAAATTCATGAATCCTATATGATTTTCATAGTCATTTATACTTCATGGCATCAGAGACTGATAACATCTCCTGTCGTTGATTTTTAAGTTAGACTTTACGCATTCCATTCACATTGTGAGTCAATCAATATATAAACCAGTGTACTTTAGACTATTTTGATCATCGTCGTTGTCGTGTTTTGGGGCTAATAAATCTTCACTTATACCAGTCTTTGTGTTCTTCCTTTCTAATCGCGGGAATTGCCGTGGTCTCCCGTTCCGAGTATAAGTGATTAGCGCTTTTTCCGGCACAGCAGTCAGCGACGACTAACATAACAGTAACATTATTATTTACAAATGAATTATTGATAGGTCTTAAAGTAACCAATCGCCTGACCAATTAACTAGGTTTCTTACTAACTAAAGATATCAAACGCACACCTCTAATCAAAATTGTAATATTTTGAGGTAGATCATGATCCTCGTGTGGTACTCCTTCTCGGTGCCTATTCATTATCCTGTCAAGAATTCAATCTACCGTTTCATAGCGAAAGCTTAACCCCTAGACTACTAAAGCGGGATCCAATGGCGTATGTTTAGCTTCAAACAACTTACGATTTAGTCCAGTCATCTTTCAATGTCACTGGTGGGTAATTGACATACAAAGGGTCCTAGTGGGTAGCCATGATCAGTGAAATTCAACCAAGCCAGTTAATTCATCAATGACATTAGAAGATGGTTGTACTTTATCTCAAGTTGATTGAAGTCAAATCTAAGTTTTCATTTTTCACTGTCATATTGAATTAAAGGTGTTTCATTTTGTTTTGCTCAGTTGCTTTTTTGTCTCCATTAATTTTGTATAAGGAATAAATTATTTTGCCTATTGATTTCGTCTCTACCCTTTAGTAATCCCAATCTATCTATCTATCTATCTCACATATATATGCATATTATAGTCTCTCTTGTGTACACACACATACACTTCATTTGTTCCTTTCAAAACAACAATAATATTTACTAAACAACTTTCCACAAAGTTGTAATTTAACTTCCTACACACATTCAAACAATAAAATTACCCACCCACCCCCCCGAAAAACATATCGGGAAGCTAGAAAGTAACAACAAAAAAATCGATAAACAGAAATTAACTAAACTAGGTAAAAGACAAATGGACAGAGAGTAATAATAATAATATTAATAATAATAATAAGGGATATTTTCAAGAGCCCATAACACACACACACCAACTATTCTCACCAATCCATCGTTAATATAAGTTATTATCACTTATCATCATCGTCATTTGGTGTGTACAATTATTTTGCTTTATACTAATTAACAGGAATCAATTTTATTATTGTTATTAATCCAATCGAAGCTAACTGGGATTTTTAATAAAAACTAGAGAAAAAAGCTTTGAAGTATTGTTGTCGTCATTTTCTTGGATCAACAGTACTGTAATTGACCAGTTTCTACTGCTATGTTCTCATCTTGAACGGATTACCTCAATATAACATTTGGTATATTCCTATTAGTGAAATCCCTGATATATGTGTTGTTCCGTTTTAGAATTATCAACTGGGATGTACAATGCGTTGATTTTCATACCAAAATTGAAAAATCTACTGACAGATATCTGAACACAATAGCTTAGTGGATAACTTGTTTGATATTTGAAGCGAAAGGTACTAGGTCTGATCTTCAGTGTGATGAGCATCATTACTGCTTTGCAGGTATATTCAATGGATGAAACTCGTCCACTGGATTCCCCTGTTATCTATATATTTCATATACACTGAAACTTTAAAGAACTTCATGAAATATTAAGGGTTATTTATTTAGATAGGGAATTGAAGAAAACAGATATTTCTTAAAATGATCCAGCACCTGTGCTACCTTTGGTTTGCTGTGTTAATAAAAAATACTGAACGAATAGGGTATCTTGTAATTTTTAATTGTTGATTCTATGTCCTAATGATTACTGATAGACCAATTATTATGCCATGTTGTAACCCGTTGACAAATATCACATGCTAAGTCACCAATCAGAACCTTACCTCTAATTTGGTCTGTTATTTATTCTATAGTTTAACGTCTCTGATTTGGTCAGTTATAAGCTCAACCAACACTATTGACCCTGAGGTGGCAGTTATCCGCTAGCTTCTCTCTCTACTCACCGTTTAAGTCCAGAATTAGCAACCAGCCTTTACTATATTTATATTTCATACATACTTTGCTTATATACAAGTACACTATACTGTCTCATCGCATCACAAAATGAAAAATAACAATTGTACGTAGACAAGCCAAAAGTGGCTATGAAAATGGGAGAATGTGTGTAAGAGACTGAAAACAAATTAAAATATGGAACGTATGATAAAAGGATTACATAGACATAGTAATCTAGGTATCCGGTAATTATACAACGAAATTATAATTAAGAATAATTTGAAAAACTATTCCCAACTTTTACAATGTTCTCCCGGTTATAACACTAAATATGAATACATTCTCTATACATATGATTGTAGTAAAAAAAACCCTAGAAGTTAGGGGGATTGTATAAAATAACGATGCAATTGAAGTGTCTTATATCTGACCAATTTTCATCGTTGTTTTCAATAAAGGAAATAGATATAACAAAAGTACATCACCACAAACAGAAAGTATATTGAAAAGAATAAGATTTTCGTATTGTAAATTTTGTAAAATTAACTAATTCAAACCATACTAAATCATAATAATAATCAGAGAAGAGTTTTTGTGGATGTTATGGTAATTTAAAAGTTGAATTCATGAGGTGGGATCGTGGGTGTACACTTCTGAGGAGTCCCATACTATGACGAAACGGCCGTTCAGTGCTTCCAGGTTTTCCATGATGTTCTAGCTTCAATCGACTCATGAGTTCAGCTATTAAGTAATAATAATAATAATATAGACACACCTGTTTTATCAATAAAAGATCGAGAAGGAAGCTTTACCGACTAAAACCGAATCGAGCAATATATATTTATTTATTCATATACATATACAGAAATATATACGTCTTTGTCTCTTAGAAATTAGAGTTACACATTCAATCGATAGTTTCTGTCTTGCTCCGTAGAAAAGGTATTCAAATATTAGCCAATAGTGTGAACTTATCATATGGTCAATGTTTGATTGTCTCGAACTATCACTTACATTTTTACTTTTCTGTGTTTATCTTTAGATTAATGATGTTTCTCTGGTGTTTGTTTATATGTGTCTGTGCATGTACACAACTGATTATATCGTCTCAGCATTCTCTCGATAGTCCGATAAACCCTACTATTAATTAGATGATATTAATTATTCAAAAATATTTAAAATCCAGTCAGTCACTATTCTCTGATAAACAAAAATGGCATTCTTTTCGTTTTATGTTACCTTCTGTTTAACTCTCCCTCTCTCTTTCTCTCTGTTCTATTTCAGAAAGGAGCTGGTTATCATTTGGATTTACTTGTTGTCGCAGTTACTATATTAAGTAATTCAATCCTTGGAATCCCATGGTTTGTCGCAGCAACGGTCCTGTCGATTAATCATGTTTTATCATTGAAAAAAGAATCCGAAACAAATGCTCCTGGTGAACGACCAGTTTATTTAGGCTGCAGGTAAGTCTTTACATGAATATATACGACGTGTATGTGATCATTTTTCTACATGTGAGAGACTGTTGATCAGTGGAATGTGCTTAGTAGGTGATGGCTATTTTATTTCAACATAAATTTCCTAAGAATTCTACTTCTGGGGAAGTATAACTTTTGAGACTATCATACGAAGGATCGTTATAACCTTGTTACGCAATTATTAGACGTTCAGACTGCTGTATTTTTAGATTCTCCTATTTTTAGGCTTCCATCGAACCTATAAACGGTTATCATACGTCTCACTATTCCAGATTAATCACTAACTAATCATCCTCCTATTACCCTGGATTTGCATTACTTACGACTACGTTATGGGTGTATTGTAATCCTTTAGTTGTGTTGTTGTGTGGTAAAGCATCTCAAGCATGTTATCGTACGAGTTTTGGGTCATATTTGAATTGAAAATAATAGTAGGGAAATGACCAGCTGCTTGTCTTTGTCTTATCATTGACCACTCACTGGATTAGACGGAGCTTGAATACCAATAAGTAGTAACGCCTTGATTGTTGTTTATTGGTTGATGTAGCGATTGGTACTTAGACGCTTACCAATTCTATCGCCAATATAACTGAACTAATCGATAATCGAACTCGAAAGAAGGAAAGATCAAACAACTTTTTACCTGTCATTATTACAAAAAAGAATCTGTTTCGTTTTCCGAAACGACAGTGTTCTAATTTGTTAATTCTACAATTACCAAAGAACTATATCAGCGTACTAATTGTTTTTGTTGGTTAATTTTGAAAAAAAATATGATAATTTATTGTCTAAATTGACCACCTTCAAGTAATGAATGATATTCGGAGTTACTATTTCCATTTTGATATGAACTTTCTATAAAAAATCTTTTAGACGTGAAAAACATACTCATATTTCTAAACTTTCTAGGATTCATCTCTTAAATACAGAGAGAGAGAGAGAGAGAGAGAGAGAGAGAGAGAGAGAGAGAGACACTTAAATTATTATGTAAACAAGATAGTCTTGTTTGTCGATGGAAACTTTGACTAATAATCAGAGTTTGTTTTTGGAATACATTTCATTAGTTGTAAATGTCAAATATTACTGAAGAACTGGTGTGTGCCATAATATGCAGTTTAATTAAAATTGAATTATCATAATTAAAATTACCAATTGATCTCAGCTAGAATATTAGTGAAAACCAATAAGTAATGGACAGTTATTTTATCTCATTATGAGATTCCTCAGCAGAAATCGAACCCATGACTTTCAGACCTCGAGGTGACCGTCTAACCTTCAGATTGCTGAGCTGGTATCCTATGGTTTACATTTCTTACTTAAATCGATTCAAGATGTTGCAAAATCATCTAATAACATTGGTGATATCACAAGTATGGTAATCACATTGCATTTATTTAGCAAGAATTATACCAGTTCTGATAGATTGATGGATCTGACTCAATATTTCCGCGGATACAAAATGACTGAGAATGGTTTTCATCATTTTATGCCACATGTAGTACAGGTGGGATGCCATCTGTCCATTCAATAGCGAGTATACTCTTTAGCATAGATCGCTGTCACTAAATAGCTGCAGATCAATTTAAATAAGAAAATTTAGTATTTTCTCTTTGCACGGATAGGGTGCAATAATTAGATAACACTATGACTTAATATCTTAGATACAGACTGAATCACGTTACATCTAAAGACAAAATTCACAACCAAAAGTTAAGATCCAGATAACTATCTAGACAATAACTTATTTAATACAAATGCTAGCAGTCCGTCAACACAAACAGAGCTGATTCCATAACGAAACCTGTAGTGCAAATCAATCATAAAAAAGGAGAATATACAATATTATATAGTGTCGCAACATTTAGCAAAGCTGATTGTCTGCTTTTTTTTTCGCTAGTCAATCGCAAATTAATTTCGCTGATCATACATTAAAATCATGACCAATCAAGGGACAGTTATGCGGAGTTATCATTGTTTAGAATTATTTCTGATACTCCATCTTCTTTCAATCAGTTTATCCTTGATTATAGTTGGAAATGTGTGTGCACTTGTTTAACCACCTAATGGTCCTGAGTTCGATCCACACCAGTGTCGTGGGCTGTACACTGTTGTGAAGAAGTCTCACACTAGGGTGGAACAACCCTCTAGTACTCCCTGATTTCTGACAATATTCTAATTAGGGTCAAAATGTAGTGAATACCACCAACAAGTTACGGTATTAATTTGTTTACCATCTGAAGTGGTGAAAGAATGGACGAGCTTTCTACAATAAATTTGGGTCTGAGTTACTCACTTTAGACAACTTTTCTGATTGAACGAATTCCTTTAGGAAGTTGGTGAAGTAATAACCATTGACCTTAAACATAAACAAGCTGTTAATCAGTTCTGTAAGATGTTTTCAATACATGTGTAAAAAGAGGACTCATACCCAGTTTTCTATTTACTAAAATAATTAAGAATCCGATTTTATAATTGTTTTAGAATTATCACAAACTTGCCTTATTTTGACAACTATTGAAAAACCAGAAAAGCACCAGATAATTGTTACGTTATGATGTGTAATTCCTCAGTAGTGACAATTCAAATCTACAACTGCATCACAAAAGCTTGAATTCTGTACTCTTAACTGTCTAGTCCTTTCCGTTTCTCAACACTTGTCTATCTAAGATTAGTTTATAATTATAAATTATGAAATTCAACAATCTACACAGACTCTTCTATAATATTATTATTTTGTGCAAACTCATGTTCATTCAAACGTTTTAACATATTGATTAAGATGCTTTTTTCTCCGAGAGGAGGGAGAGAGGGAGCACAAATTATGTTACTATTATCTCCTCTATATCACACACTACATAACTTTCATAGTGGTTATCTTTTTCTCTCGTTTTTCATCGTTTTCTTTCCTTTTAGAGAACAACGTGTCACTGGAGTATTAATTTTCCTATTTATTGGTTTATCTGTATTTATGACTCCTTTATTATCAGTAAGTCATTTAAATTACACATATATACTACCATTATTAGACACAATACTGCCTGTTAACCACAGTTAAAAATATATAAACCGTTGAATGCTAAGTCATTGGTATAAAGGTTGTAAGACCTGATAGTTGTAGATTCGATTCCTGATGGAGTTTTGGATACACAGTACCACTAAATTATCCTATATTTGAACTAAATAGTTGTCTTTTATAGTTACCTAAATAGTACTAGTTCATGATGTAAACTATAAAAATCTGTACTCTTTACAAACCATCTTACACTTACGGATAAATTTATGACAATTAATTGAAAATTCAATTTAAAAGTCACCAGCTATTGGTTTGAGCACTAATGCAAATTCATTCCTTATTTGTTTTAAATTACTCATATTTTTCAAATTATTCTTTAAAGTAATCGCCTAAACTAGATTGTTTTCATCTACATAAATACACGGCTCAATCTGACCGTCAATAATTTCATAGAGTGATGATATCTTTGGGTTTGGTCATCTTTAGCTGTGCCTCGACCCACCCGCATATCAACCAAGATCAAATGTTAAAGTAGGTGGTGGTTAGGCATACGTAAGATATGTCCTGACTCCATTTAACCGAATTACCATCTTTACTCAGTCTATTCATTTAACCTCGGCTGAAAAATATTATCCAACTTAACTACTCATCCTCTCTAAATAGAGATTTATAGCAAAATATAAATGTCTTTTGGAAGCTTGTAAATCACAGCTATAATTGAAATGAGACACGTATATCAAAGCAAAGATTCTAACGAATACTATTTATAAATAATAATACAATTTGGTTCATTTCAAAACATCATAATGATAAGTAATCGAAGTTTTTTTTGGCACAATTTTTTCGATGGATCCTTATGTTTTGATGAATCTTCTAATCAGAAAAGTAATTTTGAATTCAGTTATAGGATCATTATTTATTATGTTCCATTTTTCGTAAATTGTCAACTCCTGATTGCTGTATAATCATTTAACACTTAAGTTTATTTAAACAATAGAATTGTTTCGATTATAATCTTCACAAAAATATATTTATGAGTTGTATTCATTACTGACTGATCATAGTTTTGATACCATTGTACAGACAATGGATCACTAAACAGCTCTTTATTCCTAGTACGGGGTCTCCTCAGTGGAACTGCCCATCACGATACCCCAAGGAGCGAACCCAAACCTTCAAATCTTGCGGTGAATACTTAACCATTGTAACTACTAAACTGAATCAGCACACAATGGTGTAGTTCCATACTTAAGCAATTTACGACTTATGTATATACATACCATTAAGTTATATTTGTTGTTAAAAGGACTTTTCTCACCCTATTTTTCTTTCCTTTTCTTACTACTACCACTATTTCAGCGTATTCCAATGCCTGTACTGTATGGAATATTTTTATTCATGGGTATATCATCAATGCGTGGCATTCAAATGTTTGAACGTCTTAGTTTACTATTTATGCCGGTTAAATATCAGCCAGACTATCCTTATTTGAGGTTAGCGACAAATTGTTTTTTTCTTGGTAAAAATTGATTTTCGTGAATGTGATATTTTTAAATTTATTGTTTATTATACTTTTGCGTTGTTTCACATCATGCTTCATTCCAATGTCCATTTTGCTAAGAAATATGTCTTTTGAACGATTAGTCCTCGCACTTGAAGATTTATTGACCTAATGCTCACAAAAATACAACAACGTAGTTTTGATTAAGATCATGGATCAATCAATGTTAGACCACCATTAAAAACCTGGAATCACTAGACGGCCGTTCCATCCTAGTATGAGACTCCTCAGCAGTATGCATCCACGATCCCGCACGTGGGACTTAAACCCAGGACGCTCTGTCTAGTGTGATTTTTCTTATCCATCCAACACTAGGGATGTAACAAGCACACATACAGTTAATAAACCCGAAATAGTCTGGAACGCTGACTCTGGATTCTATTACTAACCACATAATCTACTTATTCTATATAACTTTACCTATCTTGAAAAGATCAACATTATCTCTGATAAATTAATTGACCGATTAAATGATAACTGACAAACATTTAGCATGTAAAACTTCAATTTCATTCTTCCTGTGTAGTAATGATGTTACACTATATTCTGAATATTGAAATGATAAGACATATTACTTACCGGTTCAGTTGATAATACTTACGGACTATAAAACATAACCGGTGAAGGTTGAAGATATGCTTAGTAGTATGGCTGCAAGATTGTTTGATCATAAATACCTTTAATAAAGCATTACACAAGTGTGATTAAATTATCAAAACGTACGTGCTGTGTTGTTTTGAAGTGCTCATCAATTACAATTGATAGTCATATGTCTCAGGTCACTGTTCACCTTAACATGTTGTACTGCTCAAGATAAGAATACATTTGAAATAAAGCGAATGTTTTGAACTTAAACACGAAATCTGTCGATTTAGTTATTGTTTGAACGTGTCACGTGGCGAATTCATAGATTGATAAAATCAATCATAGTGATTATATATAGATGATATCACAAACTGATATCATTTGACCAACCATTGAAAATCAAAAAGCATCACACAGATATTTCGTCCTAGAATGGAACTACTCAGTGGCAGTGTGCATCCGTGACTAAATTCACCAAGGATATCAAGGTGTTGTGGCGAGTACTTCTTCTCCATATCAGTGAGTCAACATCCAACGGTTTATATTTTCTAATTCAATCAATTTATGATACTGGTAATTAATTAACTGGTTCACACTCGACACTACTGAACTTCACTGGTTACGCATCTCCCTCCTCTCGAAATCATTCACCAGTGACTATATAACTTCTTGCGCTTGTGCGCAAGATAGTAGGTCCTGTCTTTGATCCCCTCATGAAGGGTCGTGGTTACACACTGCTTAGGAGACCCATACAGTGACAAAACGACCAACCAATGCTTCCATATTTCCAATGGTTGTTCACGTTTGATCCGTCAGTTATTTCAATTAAATTTAACAAACCTTACAACCCTATACTGTCAACATATCTTTATTCGAATTGTTCACATTGATTGATTGATCTGTGAAATGTTTAGGTTCATTCTATTTTCCATTTTACTACTGCAAATACTTTTTTAGTTTTATCTCTCCATCAATACCACCTACAGAGTGTTCCTGATTTTCATTCTAAACCAGTCAGTTTACATGTGTTGCTTGTACATACGTGTACAATAATCTGACACAATAAAAAAAGATTTTTGTCCATTGAATCTTGCATTATGTGATTTCAGTTTATGCTACTTTTTGTTTGAAGGTTTACATAGTTATACATTCAGTGTTATAGTTTAAATCATTAACTGAACTTTGCTAGGCATACTACGATTGAAAATCAGGAAGTACATGATACACTTCAGAGAATTCCCATGATTTTTTTGTGGTTAGCATTTTTTAGCAGGGTTTTCTTCCACGGAATGGTGTTGTTGACCCTATGCTCAACCCTCCTCCTCCTCTATTCGGGCTTGGAACCAGCAGTAACCCTAAAAGAGCTACATGTGGGGTTATAGGAGTCCCATACCAGAGCAAAACCCGTATCCAGAGCTCCCTGATTTTCAATAATAACGTATCTAGCTAAGGTCAGTTCGGGATTTAAACTATGAAAAATCTAAAGTCTCTACAACCCCCTCCTTTACTAATATTATTTACTTGTTAACAGTTTACCGCCTAATCGATTTTAACAGTAGTATTAATAATAGTATACTCAATACCCATCGTGAAAAATTCCACTCATTGTAATTTTTACTGTTAGCAGGAGGTTTAATAATGTTCAATCCGAGCAGTCTCTGCTGAGTGACGTAAGTATACACTGGAAGAGATCTAGGATAGGTTAGTACATATAAGTGTGTATAATATCAATAAATGAAATCACTGGTTTCCGGTTTAAGCTGTGAAGAAAGATAGGTGCAGTCTTCATGACTGACAACCTAAAGATATTATATGGCTTAAATTCGTCTATTATCATTCAGTTGCTTCATTTATTGTGTATATTCCCCGTAATATTGAGTTTAATATGTTATTCGCTAATCTTAAGTCGTCAAAACCATTTCTTCACTTTAAACTATTGTTATGACTTTAAGTTGGGTCGATTTTTACCCTGTGCTAATTGTTGTGTCCTTGACTGGAAAATTAGAGAGCACCGTACTTATCAATCGATTACAGTGACACGTAAACACGAACGGACGGCCTAGAGTCTCGATTGGTCTCGCTTCCCTGTCTAGCCCAGTCAGTTGAGTCCAGAACACGAGTCACAACCTCTGAGTTATGAATCATTATATTCCAAACATACTTTGTTTATATACCAATCAAGCATACCACATCGTACCATAAAATAGAAAACAACATTTTGTACAATATTCAACAAGTGAACAGATATCGACCAATAGGAAATGTCCATTTAAAGTCCAAGGACATCATTGGACTTAACATGATAATTATTGGTCTATTCCTCCGCATCCACAACAACTATTTTCTCTCTTTATGATTTGTAAAGGTTCAGATTATCTCTTTGTGCGCTGGTGTTTAAGTGTTTCAACATATACCAGTGCAAATTGATGTGTTCTATCTTGACTACTGACAGAATGGTATCGCATACGGAGTGTTTTTCTCCTATAATCCTAATTGCTTAAGTAATTACCCTACTACTTGTGAATAATTTAAGTAGCATGTAATCATCCCAATAAATTGAATTAACTTAGTATCTCACATGTCTCAGCATATGAGAGCATCACTGCAACTCCTTGTATGTGCTGGGTATTTCCTTATTCATAAGTAGAATACAACAGCATCTGTCTCAAAGTTAGTTTTTCCTGTCCAGCTTGCGTCCAATGGGTTTCACTTATTATAAGTACTGCCAAGTTGTATCTTCTAATCTCCACAGCTACTTGAATGGTCCTCCCGGTCTCTCACATTGTGAGAACATTTCATTTACTTTTGTTAATCATTGTTCTGCTTGTCAGAAAGGGCATGGGTCTTATGATTGCCGATGAACCTCATTTTTCACCCTGAGGCGTCATAACTCTTCAAGATTAAGATCCTTCAGCTCCCAGGGCAGAATTTAAATGGTTTAAACAATTTTTATGATGAGCGTTTTTTTTAGCAAGGTCCTTTTCTACAAAATGCATTTGATGACCCGACACCCGACATTCCTCCTTCATACTGGCTTGAGACCAGGTGTATCAGCTTAAACACAATTAAAATAAACTTAAATATCAGATGGGTTTTTGTGGAGATTGTAGTAATTTCAATGGTTAAGATCATGAGTCAGTTGAAGCTAGACCACCATGGAAAACCTGGATGCACTGGACGGCCGTTTCGTCCTATTGTGGGACTCCTCAGCAGTGCGCATCCACGACCTCGCCCCCTGCGAGATTCGAACCCAGGGACTACTGGTTTCGCACGCGAGCACTTAACCACTAGACCACTGAGCCGGCATCCAACGGTGTTAATGTCTAACTTCAACTAATCCACGAAATTGAGCGACACATTCACCATTGTCTTCAGTGAGTTACTACCTCACAACAGACCTGGTTGAACTACACTGGTCACTACTTCTCACTAGAACTCCAGGATAATAATAAATAATCACCGTATATGGAAAGTTAAATTAACAACATGTCAGTTTTCATACCCCCATCAGGTAATAAATGGATCTAGTCGACGACCTCTAAATTGCTGTTTTTAAACGCAACCATTAAGTTTGTTTAAACAATAGTCGCGGGACACAGCCAGCACGCATATTTATCGGGGACGTCATCAAATGGTTACATTTATTCGGTTACACATCCCCTTCTTTCGTGCTGTATAACTAAGTAATAATTGGAGTCGAGCCTAAACGTTTTAGTTATAAAGAAGTAATCTAATACCTTTAACACGATTTTGAAGTTGCTTATTGAGTAAAATTGACAAAAAGTTATAAGTCATATACAATGCATCATTTAATAAAGCGTGATGTGTTAATTGATGTAGAAATATATTTGTATGAGGTCAAAGACTCAATACCAAACCATACAGTCACTAATATTTGCTTGAGCTCCTTAGAGAGATATATTTGTTTCCTTGTGTGAGATTCTTCGATGTGTTATAAATTAAAAGTTGAAAGCAATAATTTGTAATTCTGTGATCATCGATGATTTATTGGCCTTCTAGTGAGACGGTTAACTGACTACCACAAATGACGACCATCTCAGCTGAGACTTTAGAATATACCACACAAAGCATCGCTATCCCATTTTTATCGTATAATTAGTAGATAGCTGCATAATTCTTTTTCTATATTCCCTTTATTGTGAGCTACTGCTGAACATACTAACGATTATTAAACGTTTCATTATTCTCCAATTAATGCTAATTAATCACCTATCTTTTTCCTCCTTTCTCTCTAAATTCAGAGTAGTTATGCCTAAATTGATACTTTATATTTATGCTGATAAGCGATCAGGAAATTAATATGTTATTATATGAGTTAATTCACATGAGAAAAATACCTTTTCATTACCTGCTTACTGTGTTCTGTTATTGTACTGAAGACTGGGATAGAAGAAAAGCGTACATTCTAAACCAATGCTAATTAGGATTATTTTCGGCCTTAAACTCAAGGCTAAACTTGATAATCGAAGTATATAGTTTGTCGGACCTTAGAACACTAGGCGATAGCCGAAATAGTATACCCGAGGTTTGAGAAATTATAACCAAGATTCTGATTAGCTAATCTATTTTTTAGATACTACTACGTCTCAGTCATAACAACTCCGTAATGTACAGTCTTTTCTTATGTATTTACAAAAACGTCCCTAGTCTTTAAGATGTTTCTTTGATTGTTTTCGCACCAAAATTGTTTCTCATCTGATGCAAAGATTTAAATAAGTTTCAATTTTAAGGAAAAATGTCATCAAATTATTCAGTTAGTCAAATTTTAATTAACTAATTATTTAAAAAGTAGTTTACTTCTCTTTCTTTGTATTGGCCATGATTTACTTAATTTCATATGGAATTATGGTGAATTCTCGCGATATTAGCTAATCAGTCAGTCACTAGATAGAACCTAGTACGTATGTACCAATGGCTTTACGTGCCGATGTCATGTTTTGATTTGGCCTCCCCCAAGCTTTCTTCCAGTCTACTCTTACACCAGACGATATCGGCCCTCGTGGTAGGCAGAGGTTGCACTCAATAATAATAGTCATTATTTTAGTAATATTCCTCATCTATAAGTAAATCAGAGATTAAAAAACACAGTTAACCCTTTACCCCCCAGTTATTTATCTGAGAAAATAAGCAATACACCACATTATCAAATAATATAACGTAAGCATCAACAAGAAGAAAACAAGATGCATAAAATCTATTTTTGTCCACAAGTCGTAACACATCTTTTGGATTAAATTAAAATTACATTTATCCATGAATTCCTTTCTACCAACCGATTGATTTGTAGTTTAGTTTATGTATTTTTAATGATAACCATCCTTTCATTGGTTAGTCGACTACGTATGGCATATATGATGGGTAGAGTTGAAAGATGATTGGTTATTTTATGTCATTTATCTTGTATCCTTGGTTTGAACGCTTCTATTGGTTAAATGATGATTTCTAATTTTATCGGTCAGCTGACTGGAGCGTTGGTGTTTTGGGATTTGTTCGGTCGACATTTTGAAGGATTGGTTTATTGAAAAAGAAATATTGTGATATTTTAATATCAACACACACCATTAAGTCACAGATCTTAGTAGATATGACACAACTTGATCGATAGGATTCGATCATTAGCACTAAGGCCTAAACAAACATGTTCTAGTTCCTCAACAATCATTATGAACAATTCAGTCCTACAGAAGAACATTCAAAATGTAAATGGCTCTGTGATTATACCTCTGATAAGTGAGCATTATGTCATGTTTAAATTCCACTGGGAACATCGGTTCCTCCAAAATTACATGATACGCCTTGATGACAAGTGTCAACTAGCACGAAACCAAGATCAATACAGGGCTGCCTGTTGACCTCCTCCAACCACCTATTTGTCTCTCCTTACTAACACCTGTAAGGTACACTTATAGAACTATCTCTCAGTAGGATATCCTTATTCCAACTCATTCACTAATTTGCTGCTAAGCGGATTGTATGATTGGTCCAGCATTTTTTTTTAAAATTTTGATGTAATTTCTTGAAAAATCGTTATATTCCCCTAGATTATGTTGATTTTTCAGTGAATGATCGATGGAAACAAAAAGATACAAATGCATTACACTTTCCTCAGTTATTTGCCCCTTTCCTCACTTCTTTTTCTAGATTTTTACTTCTATTCTTTGCTACTATTATTCAATTACACTCCCCAGACTTAATCAAATTAATGTTAATATATTACCGACCTATTACTTACTTTCTCTTTCATTGATGGCGTGGCGATGCGCACATTGTAATTTAATAATTATGTCGCTAAGTGGTCAGGAAATTACTTTATATTACTGTGTGCATTTGAGTTGTAACATCTACCAACTATTCCGCAAATAGAGATCTTGTCTACTTACAGTTTTCTTTAACCGGATTGAATATAAGTAAATCGAAGAGACTATGTCCCTGATCCAAAATCTGTTTAGATTATCGCGGCCACAGTTCGAGGTTAATAATTGTCATCCGAAACTTATAACTGATCAACGCATAAGACATGAGTCTATAAACGAAATAGGTATATACGGAGTAGATAACTATAAATAAATCCATATTCTAATTGTTAAGTCTTATCGTATGATATTATTAAAAATTTAATCATACCACGTACATAAAACTACATCAGTTCGCTTTTTCATAACCCTCCTCTCATACGCACACATGCAGACACACATATAACAATCTGTAAGGTTATCAAAATCTCCAGTATCTTTTTGTCAGTAGGGATCTAGTAACCCATATCATAATGCAGTTTAGGATATTAATTTATAACTAACCCTTACCAACTAATGAATGTCATTGAAAATGCTGAGTAATGTGACTTGTAATCAGTTGCAATAGTTGGAATGTATTCACGCTTTCTTTATATTCCTCTAGATCTTGAGTAATAGTATTCCTTCATACAATTCTCACTTTTTTTTTTCCAAACCATATTCTAAACATTTCATCTTAAGATGGTGAAAAATTTTGTTGCTCAGGTGAGGGATTTTGGTGGTTTCGTCCCCTGAGCTGAATGGTTTGTGTTTGGAGCTTTAATTGTTCCTTCGAACAAAATAATCAGCACAAAATCCATGTAGAATTGAAGCATTCAAATTTCTCCGCATATGACCAAGAGCTTATACTGTCGTCCTTGATATTGGTCCGGTATTTTGTTCAGAAGAACAGTTAAAGTTCCACGAATAAACCGTCAATCTTAGAGTACAAAAACCTAAAATTATTCCCAATAACATTGTTATAGTGATGATTTTAACTATCTTCTTATTCATCTCTGTGAAATTATATCACATCTAGTTAATGTACGATGAAAAAGAAGTCTTACGCACATATGTGTCAGTCTCTATGCTGCTTATAACTACCGATTAACTGACTGAAGTAATAAAAATACTTTTTGTTCTAACTTGTTTGTTTGTTTCTTCTCTTTGTATAGACATGTCTCTCTACGTCGAGTTCATTTATTCACGATAATACAAGTTGCTTGCTTAGTTATGTTATGGGTTATTAAATCAATTGAAGTACTTGCTATTCTCTTCCCTATTATGGTAAGTGTTTTTTTAATATTTAATCTTATTTCATTGAATAATACTTTGTCTCATTGCATTATTTCCTCAAAGAAGTGTTGGGAGTAGGGCTAGAGTTAGGAGTTAGGGATAGGATTAGGACTAGGGTATCTAGTTAGAGTGAGAGATTACTTTTTCTTCACAAAACCCGGCGAAAGTATAGTACAGGCACGATCAGTTAGTTTCTAGCTAATCAGAAGATAGCTTTTATAAATGAATACCTTGTTGAAAAAAATAACATTGCAAAGTGTAAACATATTTAACGCGATTAAAGTCTTCTGCAGGTTACTCTGCCTGTAAGTCTAAAAGTCAACGATATATAAACTCATCCTTACGGTTATAGCTTATGTATATTTTTGAACTCTTTAAACGACTCAAATAGATATCTAAGGGTCCCTGTATTGTTTGTAGTCAAGGTTATGATTAGGAAATTAGTCATGAACTGAAATCAATAATAATTTAAAAATACTCTACAGCCATGTGAATGAATAAATTTCACACAAGAATCCAAGAGTGGTATCACCAGATTAAAGTTTGTTTTAGGATTATGCGATTAGGGTTAGAATTTAGTCAGTGTCGATTTACAGAGATGGAACTCAGGATTTCATTCGTTTAATACTATCATTTTTACCCCATGGTAATATACTCAGGTATTTCTGTTGATCATTATAAGTGATATTTGAATTTCACCAAAAAACCTAAATGCAATTTAGATTAGTGGACACATTACTCAGCATAACTGAGGAATAGATGAACATAACATTGGTTTACTACTCCGCAGTGATCAGCCGATTATAAATATTCCTACTTGGTGTTAGGATAAAGATGTGAAATCGGATGATACGATTGTGATTTGTCATCGGGTGACGTCTGAAACTAACAACATTGCTCAGTCCAATTGTCAATGAGTTTATGGACTAAGGCTATATCTTAGTTTTAAATAAAAATAATATATTTGTGATATCCCAATGAATAGAAAATTAGATTTTCTGACGTTTCGTGACTTATTGTAAATCACTTCTTCAGAGAATAAATAACCAAATTAATCTATTTATAACAATCAACCCAATGCTCAATTTATTCGAAATTATCAAATCAAACCTTGGTAATGATACCTATATCTTAGTTTGACTGCCCCTAGCTTTATACTAGCTTGTCGAGATAGGCTTCTGCCAGAGATACGTAAGACATTTGTCAACCACCTCGATCGATGTTTATCAATTACCACATCTACAGACTTGCCATTTTTATCTAGTACTCTGTGTCTAACCACAATATTGCTCGTAGGCAGGTAGCAACATACGTAAGAAACGTTTCGGAAGAATCTATGATCAAACACAAATAACGTATGAAGCCATGTTTCAAAGCAGAAGTAATTAATTGCAGTTTACTTGTCATTTGATTACCAGACAGGAAACAGTTGTTACATTTCTAGGACCCTTGGTGGCTGCTTTTTGTCTTACTATTTTTAAACCGAACATCTGCCTTACATAGTGGAATCTCGAGGAAAAGACATCCTAGCCAATACTAGTCTCAGTAGGTCGTCACGATGGCCAATCCTGACCATCACATCGAGGTAACAACTACAATCAAATTACCACTCATAGGTTGGACATTGAATAACTAAACTAGAGACTAGTCAAAAGTTTTTTTTCATATCCACTGAACAAATTGGTGTATTTTCGATCTGATCTACTACTTCTCTTTGTGATCCAACTTGGGGTTTGGAATTTGTTGTCCAATATTTTTCTATATTATGTCTGCTGGTCGAACGCTTGATATTGACTGCCTAACCCCTGTCTATACAATCAGATTTCTCCTATTCTTAAACCCGAACAGTAATGAAAAAGTGTGTGATAAGCATATAAGCTTTACTTAAAGATTAATTTATTGATAGAAAAGTTTATTTATAGGTTTACAAATGCCTTGACCCACCAAAAGCTTAAAGAAGTGCACTAAATTTAGTAATAAAATAAGTAACGATCCAATCAAACTGTGACATATAACCCTACATTTTTGATGTTTACCGAACTAGATGTTTTTTTTAGCCTTTTCTAGGCTTCTGAACATTGTATTGAAAAATTTTTAACATGCGATTTTCAACAGTCTAGATGATTCGGGAGTCTATCAAACACTGTATCCATCAGTTGTATTATCTCTTAAACTATATATATTATATTTAATTATTCATTTTAATAGTGTTCTTTTTTTCTTTTCAACTATATACACAGGTTTTAGCCATGTGTTTCATACGTAAAGGATTAGATTTTATATTTACACAAGAAGAATTAAAATGGTTAGATCAAATTTTACCAAGTACTAAACGTAAACCATTTCCACGTTCATTAGTCACATCTGTGCCAAGTAATAATGATTTTAATAAGGTTAGTTGTTTGTATGATATTCTTAAACATTGTACTTTATCATCTATTTATCTAAGTATTATTATTATTACTGTCTTGTTTCTTTTCGGATTGTTTGTTGGTATACATGTGTGCTTGTAATCCCATTTAAACAACTATGGTTTAAATTCTTTAATCTTAATGATAAATTTTCTGGATTTTTAACCATAAACATTCGATAAGAAAGTGATTGGTTTTGGTAGGACTACGATTTATGAACGACCACTGTGCCACGCCAAAGTGACTTAGAAAATTCACCTACTAACTAGAGTCTTAAGATGGTTATAAATTAGTGTAGAAAATCAGAATTGAGATTTAGAGTTAGAAGTTACGGTTGAGAAGCAAAATTATAATCTTCATTACGAACTGACATTAACTATAATGTCAAAATGTTATTTAGTCATATAGATGAGTGAACTTCACCCCGAAATCCAAAACTCTCTATCTTAAATCTGATTGGTTTGTTCATCACTTGTAGTTTCTCCGTTGATTTAATTGTTATCGAAGTGTTTGCCAAATATGTGAACATGTACACCTTTTTTCCACTCAAATATATAAAGACGTAGCACGGTGAGAAACAAATTATCTTTGGGTGTAACCATTTTCAAAATCAAATCTAAACTAACGACAACGTAATTACTAGAGCTTATTTCTATTCAAAAGGTAATTACCGCATAGATTATTAACCTTCGTATCCATAACAACGGTCATAATCACGACTTGTACCATTTTTAAAATTATTCATATTATTAGGTGACAGGTTTAAGGACTGCAAAGTAGGACAGTGCAAAAAATCATTCACTAATGCGAGGGCGGGTATGACTAACATATTTAAACTCCAGTTGTATTGATATTGGTCTTGATTATATACGACAGTGAAATTATCTATTTATCAACGTTCTTCTGACTGGTTTTGTCCGACTTACGCTATAAAATGGTGAGAAGCTGTAATTAGTGGAGCTCCATCAGGTGTGAGGCAGTTACCCAACGTAGAAAATAGATGGTCGCGCAATATTGTGGTTTGATTGAAGCTAAAAATCACCACTGTTGGATGACGGCGCAGTAGTCCTGAAGTTGACGATTTGCGCGCGAGACTGAAGGATCTAGATTTGATTCCAGAATGCGGGATCGTGATTACACGGTGCTGAGAAGTCATATGCTAGAACGAAACGGCATCCAGTGTTTCTAGGTTTTCATTGATGGTCTAACAATAATCGGATCATGATTTAAATAAAAATCAGTAATCTTCACAACCCTATACTTAAAATAGTTTTATATCTACAAAAAATTATTACTGTTGTACTAATTAGTCAGATTAAACAGTTGGTAAAAGATATGGTCGGATCGACAGATCTTTGTTCATGCGATCCATTTCTATAAATTCTACCAGCGTGCATATATGTTTAGAATTCAATGGTTCATTATTCGATCAAAATAGAATGTTAAGGTCTATCAGACATAAAAAATGATTAATTCCTAATAATGCAAATATGAGAATGTCGTAAAATAATCAAACAACTCTTCATTTATGTCGATCGCCAGACGAATATATTTTTCCTATTTATGTCTCTGTTTAATAACAGTGTAATTAGTTTCAAGATATTCGTCTCAACTGAATTTACTGTAAATGTCCAATCACTAACAATCTAACTAGTTCACAATTATCAATTTTAACTCCTTTCCTTATCTGAAGATTCATCAATTTGATCTAACTATTAAATATTTGAAACACTTTAATCAATGTCAAATGACGCCTTTTTACATAAATACATGTACTCACACAGAAATACACATAATTCATTTAGCAAAAGAAATCCTTTACATAACTACGTATTATATGTTGCGTTTCTAAGTTTGATTAAGTTTGACATATTTGATGCATTTGTGTAAAGAAATGCGAGAATATTGTCAAGAGTTCTAGTGTACATATTCCATCTAGAAAAGTTAGAAATGTAATTTGATTTGATAATACTACAAAACACCTTGAGATAATACAATCGGTAAGTAATGGAATAAACACACTATTCATCAGACTGGCTAATACGACTGATCAGTCGATTGATACACTAGATAATTGGACCACTTGATTAGATTAAGTGATACATAATTACACAATTCCCCGCTAATAATTGATAGTCAGATAATCTGAGATAACACTGTGTGAACTCTAGAGAACGATACAATCAGAACTCAAGTGAATCGTCGGTGAAATCAACACTTTACATATAACAATAGTTTACATTACTAATCACAGATTTGGCTCGCTCTCCGTTCAATCTTATTCTAATTTCACTGGGCAAACATCAGAATTTATGCACTTCTTTGTTGTAATCGTAATACAAACTTCACTAGTTCGCTAACAAGATGTCAAAAATACACTTCATTATCATGTTATCAATTATGGTTGATGTTTACATTGTACAATACGTAATTTATATTTAATTAAATTCGATTAAAATCAGAAGAACTAACTATCGAGATAACTATTCACATTATCAATAAATGCTTACACAAGGTGATAAAAAAGCAAGAAGAATTTCGGTTAGAAGTATACTTATGAACCACTAGAATTTAAAATATCACACCTTTGGAATTTCTGCTAGAAATTCAAAACACAATGACGAATTGCTTATGTCTTGCTTAGAACAAGGTATAAAATGAGTTAAGCCTACAATCATCATATAATCATCAAACCGCTTAAATTTGATAGACATGAAACAACTAAAAAATGGGAAAGAACTTTTTCAATTTTTAAGATGACAATCGGAAGGTAATTTACAGTTTTTTAAACACATATACGTGCACCACACAAAATCTGAGTGTGGACCGTAATACTGTCCGGGCGTTCAAACCAAAGCAGATGGTTTTATTAGGAGGCCACTCCCCGACCCTTTGACACGAGGGTCTAGTCATTGGAGCAGCGTTGGGGGATACGATCCTATGGTGGCCGGCAACAACAATAATTTTATGCACTATTTGTTCCCTCAAGATTCTAGAGCCTATGTGCAACACTGGTTTAGAATCATGGATTCTCAACTCCCCTAGGTGGATTCTTCGTACTTACTAACCCGGTTTAAGCCTTCTCCCAACATTCGCTTTTTGTCTTCTCAACTCCGTTGGCAACAACGTTACCACGAGAAGACTGTGAGTAGTTCCCTGACAGAGGGCATATATGCGTGACCATATGCGAGGCGTTCGAGGGGGGGGAGGAGACTCTCCTTTCCCTTGGCCATACCAGGGTATTTGGGGACATGGGAAAGTGATCAATCTTTTGAAGATAGAAATAATTGCAAACAAGCATGATTAAAATATCAATGATTCATGAATTTTCAGAGAGAACTGATATATTTATGAGATTTGAAAAAAAAGAACTATCTACTATAACCGTTCATTAATATGAGGCCCCAAAATGTTCTCCCACCCTTATTTTTAACCCCTAATTCTAATCATTTCTAGGTTTGTATGTAATATATTATTCATTCACTCTGCTCGCAACCTGATTGGTCAAAAGCTAGCCCTACTTTCTTAACAGGATCATTTTCCAGGTCACCAAAGGTCGTCACCATTGGATGTTATTTCAATGATGAAACTCGGTTATGTATTTTTAAGAGTTGTTTGCTATTCAGCAAACGTTTGTTATACGGTATTTTCTTCGTGTAGCTTTAACTAGTAGATTTTTTTAGTCATGTTGGTTGTTGCTGTCTTTCACCAATCAGAATAGAAAAATTATAACCAGTTTACTACAAATGAATTGCCGAATTTTATTCAGCAGATTTTATCTGTTACAGATTGATGTATTTCGAAATACTATTGAGAACTAGGCAGAACTGAACAGTAACTGATCCCAAGACCTTAAAGTCTCTCAGCGAACGCTTAACCATGAGAACCATTCTACTGATAACATCTGTCCGATTTCTTGGTGGTGTCGTGAAAGCACACTACTGAAGAACCCTGCACTATACTGAAATGAGGCAACTGTTCAGTCCTCCTTGGTTTTCAGTTTAATCTTGACTGAAATCAATCTGTGATTAATCCAACCTACAGATTGATTAATTATCTAGAAAACTGTCTCCGTTGCTATTAAATCCTGACATTTGGATTTCACTTTGGGCGTACGATACATGGTAATTTAGGAACGACTACGCTACTCAATATATGGTCGTGATTTCTCGTGTTGTGATAAAAACTTTAGAAACACATCGACTTTGTATTTGACCTTATTGGTGGTCATGTGACGAAAAATTATGTTCAGGTTCAGTAGAGTTATATATTTTTTTTTACTCCTGTAGCTAAAATTAGGCTAATTTCTCAATGTGATTCGGAAATCAATATGTATCTGTCCATTGGACTATTACTGACTTCTTTCCTCCATTTCTTTTTCTCTCTCATCCACTCACTCACTGCACCATTTACATTCCTGTTTTCCAGAACACGAAATTTTCAAGTAGTGCGAATCTTTTACAAGAAAAGAAAATATCTCAATCAGAAGAAAAGGTAACTATTTCTATTTTTTTTAAAAATTATACTTGTCTTATTTTTAAATAGTTCACGGTTTCCTTTTGATCACCTTTAAGCGCCAATAATCTTTCTTCCTGGTTGACACTTAGCACGGCGTACCTACAATCTTGACAGAATCGATATTCTCTATAGGATTCGGACCCCTATAACCCAGCTTCACAGAAAGAGATTTTAGCACAGCTATTCGAGCACCCAATGGCATCCTATAACACTTAGGTATTTACAAATGATTAATCACTGAGTAGTGACCGATGCCATGTCTGTTTAGTCTTTTAAGGCTAACAGAACTCTATCGAATGAGTTGCAAATGTGTGTCTACTAGTCTAAATCGCTCGAGATCGTACGCAGAATATTTTGGTGTTACATGGTTGAAGGTAGTTGACGGAAAACCCTGTTTGGCTCAAGCTTCATGATACCTGACACTCATCAAAATGGTGAACATGTACTCTTGGTAGAACTGATGCTGCCTGTGGAATTCGAACCCGCATCTCCAAGTTTTGCTGCCTTAGACGTTACCACTATGGCTTTCAGGCCGCCCTGTCAAATTTACCTCAATCTTGTAATATATGAAAATATTACATAAAACTCCGATTCCTAAGACTTGATCGAGAACACTAAGGACCAGACCAATGACAGTGGCTACTACTAATACTACCACTACTACTAAGGTGTATGCAATTTGTGTCTACAAAAGTAGTATATAACACCAGTCAGAAGTGAGATGTCTGACAGCGAAGTTTGGGAAGATCGAATCGTAGAGAACGGGAACAAAGAGTGATTGCTGTAGCAATGAAGCAACGATGAAGTTCGAGACAATTGATGGGGAATTTGTAAATAAAATATTGAATGTATGGTTTTCACAACTTACCAAAAAACTCTGTAATTTTTTAAAAAGGTACGCTTGATATCTACATTTGTGTTCCCGTTCATAACACTACTACTAACATTACTACTATTACTACACTACTCAGTAACCACTCCAATAATCATAGTCAAGTATATTTGGTTTCCTGACTATTTTTCTTTCTTCTTCACCAACTTTTGCAGCGTATCAATATCACAGAAGAAATGTCAAAAACATCTATATGGCGCCAGTTAAGTGGTGCGGATATAAATAATGAGTGTAAAAAGGCTTCGTAAGTTTTTGCCGTTAGACTTGATTTAGTTTTATAATTGATAGTTCACTTTTAATTTGTCTAGATGTAGAGGTAAAAAGTAAATGCATATTGAATATTTCTTACCCCTATCTCTCGCTCTCCTCAACGTTTATCAGTCAGCCAACTAATCGGAATCAAAATAGGACCTGGCAATTTCAGTCAGTCATAACCAATGTAGAACCTGTTATTTATGTTCATTGATTCAAATTACCATGCTACATTAGCACAGTGAAGTGAAATTATCACAGTATCGATGTGAGTATATTAGATTCGGCATAGATGATATGATCCGAGAAAAAGAATGAGTTAGTGTGATGTAAGGTATAAAATAATTTTGAAACTCACAATTTAAGGAAAAAAAGAACAAAGCCATCTGCACGATTGTGACCGATTCTGTTCCATGTTCCCCATTGTTTCTAACAAATGGTTATGATGATCATCCGGAACCCAAACATGGTTGTGTACACCTACATATACTCCCTAGTTCAACAGTTGACAGCTTCCTTAGCTTTCTTCCGAACCAATCTTCGTACCAGCAAACATAACACATGTACTTATGTTGTGATCGGGTCTAAGTTATACATATCCCAACCACTTCAGTTGATGAATATTCACAACCTTCTCAACCGATTCTCCATGTCTACCTAGTACTCTGGATCTAACCTCAATTCTTCTCACTCAGTAGCTGCAACATTTGCAAGCAATGCTTCGGAGACATATGTGATTAATTGCTAGTGACCCACAAATATTCTCTCTTTCAAAAAGGACATATCTTACAGCTATAAATTAGGACAAATTTAATTGCCGCACACTTTTCTTAGCAAGAGACATTTCACCCACTCTACAAATAGTCCGATTTGGTGAGAGTTAAGCCAGTTTTCCAAAACCGTGTACCAAGATTTTACTGGGCTATCAACTCACAAGGGTTGGTGAAACTTCCAAGAAAAGTGAAGTTGTCAACGCACTCAACTATTTCACTCGCATGCATAAATTATTCATCAGCTTGCTCTTCTCGATGTTTACTTACTATAATATTGATTGTTTTTATACATAAAATACGTGAATATATGTGCAGCAGGCTTAGAGGAAGTCTAGAGAGTTGTGGACAAATCATGAGTTATCGGTTGGTGATGGTTAGTAGTAGATGGTTGACAAATCTCATTATTCATCAACTAATGGTTTTACAGACAGATGATTAGATATTAACAGGTTTGGTGCTTGAGCACTCGAATTTTTAACAACTACTAATTCTCCTACAATTGAATCGCTGACGATAGATAAGAGATGGGAAGTATGGAAAGAAGCCTGACTATCAAGGTTAATTTAGTTATAGAAAGCAGTGAGATTTTGTAAGTTTGCGGATAGTGTTGATATTGTGGAGGTTTCTGAAAACATCCTTAATTTAATAATAATTTCTATGAAATTCCAATCAGTATATAACATGTTACCCATCTTCTTTCGAAGACTCTCTAGGAAGTTTCCGTTGAAAGCTGACCGAATGAAGTATTTGCATACTTTTAATTTGTAATGACTTTTCAAGGAACTCTCGATGTGTCCCAACAGATCCAGCGCTGTCCAAATAGAATATGTTCTATATATATTACTAATGACTGTGAAGCATATTCCTTGAAAGTTGAAAATATGCGTAGGTTGTGATTAACTAATCATGAATAATGCCTTCGAACCATGGCTCGAGTGCATAGTGAACTTATTAAGTTAGTAATTCTGAGCCTGCATGTAGAGTACTAGGTAAATATAATGAATCAGTTTGATGAGGCTGGAAATCATCGTGTCAGTATGACCAAAACATTTGTTATATATCAGTTATAATATACGATACTGAGCAACAGCTTTGGAATGGTTTACAGAAACATAAACAAGGATATCTAGATCACAATATCAAATTGTAAATCATTTAGTTCGGACAATATTGAGAAATTTGGCCCCTGTCAACTTAAGTGTACATGATAATTTGTTATAAATGTGTTCACTATTCATTTTTATGAGAATATTGATCCAAAATGATATGTATATTCTGTATTTGAAATATCATTAGTTTTTGGTAAGTCTCTGTGCATCCTGTGAGAAGGGAAGCCTCATTGTTCTCGCCCTTTTTGTTACGAGTTTGAGTATATTTTTACAGTACAGCCAGAAATTGGCTTTTCTGTAAAGCCTTACGAATAAAAATTGTACTAATTAAAGTAGTTAATAACCATCTGAACTCAGTAGGTCAGTTAGGTTAGAGTTGGAAGGAATCTAGAATAAACTATATACTAACTTAGTTTCATGGTATTTGACACTTGTCAGTACGACTCACCTACGATTTTAAGGGAACTGATTCTTCCTGGTGGTTTTAAAGCTTCATCAACCTGCTACACAGTCTAGGACACTACCATGGTGTTATTCAGGCCAACATTTGACTTCCTGTAGAACTGAGGTGTATGTATACTGAGTAAACGTTAAGTATCGCTAGTCAATGTTATGCATGTTTAATCCTTTATTACTGATCGAAGAGGTGTATGCACTACTCGGTCCAAATCTCAATGTGAATATCCAACATTGAGATGGCAGACGCTACGATTGTTTTATAAAAATCTCAAGTAGAACTATGGTTCTTGTCTTTTAGCTCTGATTACTTCATGATATTTTATTCATTAATTTCACCCAATCACTGATCCGTTCCTTTTAATTGACATATTTCTTTTGATCAATACACTACTCTTTTTTCAGCTACTTCTTCAAAGCTCCATTCTACTACTTTTCTTTTTTCATTGTGTTGTCGTTGTTATTTTTGTGGAAGTGTTGCAACTTGATTTATTGTGTATATTTATACCAAATGTACACATTTCCTCATTAACAACGTTGCTTACACACCTTTTAAACAGACCTATAATGCTTTGCATTTGTGTATTCCATAAGTTTGTAACTGAGTCTATGTGCATAAATGACTGTGTCTAGTCTTATTTGCATTGATTAGTAAATTTTTCGTTTGTTTTCTTCATCGCTCTCATCAAATCTCCCGTCATCCCTGACCATCACTTCGTGTTAGATTTTCCTTCCCATTACATTTTTTTCTAGGGAAAATTATTATTTTAAAACAAAATTATGAAAATCGTTATCTGATAAGGTTTACTTTATTGGTACTACTGTAATGAATTAACTAATCTCACAGTTTCTTTTTTTCTCTACATGCACATGGAAACTGATTTAATTTGTAGACCTTGTTTTCAGAGATTGATCTCAATTCAAGTACCACTGAAAATTAAAGAGTACTGAATAGCTGTCTCTTTTTAGGATGGGAATTCTAAAAAATGCGCATCCATAGCCTCACCACCGGGAATTGTACCTAGAACAGTCACATTTTCAAATGAACTTTTAGTCATCAGAACCCCATGGTCGAGGTTCGGTGGTACGATTGTAACTTTAACCAATTTGTTATATTGCGCGGTGATCATCCAATCTCATTGATAATAGTTAGGGACTTTATTTACGATTTAATAGCCGAATGTTCATCATGAGAGCTGAAGGTCCCCAGTTGGATTATAGATGGGATAGTAAATGCGCATTACTGAAGAGCACCTGCAGTTGTTTGGTGAACTCTGGTTCTTAATGGTACCTCAACCAAGATCAGTCTGTTACAATCATATTTCATATGGATGCTCATTCTTCCTTCACTTATTTTATCTCATCTTTCCCTGTTAATTTCTTTTTAGTAATAAATCGAAAGATACAAAGCCTAGTAGTGGGAGTTCATCAAAAACACGACATCGTAAAGCGAAACACTTTTCGTCTACATCACCGTGTGAGGATGATGAGGATGAAACCCTCAGAACTGAAACGAATCATTTATCCAATAATTCTACTACGACTACTACTCCTGGTAATAATAGTAATAATAATAATTCCGACGCTAATGATCAACATGATCAATCCACATCAAATTCACCATCTGTAGCGTTCCCAACAAAACAGCAACAACCAGTTCTATTCTGCATTGATCCCAAGGATACAGTAAATAATACAAAAGGACAAACTATTAATGTTAAGGAAGATAGGAATACTGATAGTTTACCATTATTAGATACACCGAAAATTATGATAAATCCACCATCGAATCAAGGATCACCGGAAACAGCGCAAAGACGACAACAACATCGTGTACAACGCATTTAACAATCTCAGTTATAAAGGTGACGAATTGAAAAGGAGCAAGTAAAGAATAATGATAGATTTTTCTTTTCTCTCTTAGAAAAAAACAGTTCCTCCTACTATTGATGGTTTTATATGAATTGCTTCCCACATTTTTTATTACAATAAAATTTCTTGTGTGTGTATGTGTGTGTTGGTTGGTCTATGTGAATGCATGTTTATGTACATGACTTTAAGAAGAAATGACGAAAGACTACTGAAATAATCTAAAACGCGCATATACATATACATACATATGTATCCGTATACTTTCGGAGTACATTTTAATCAGTCTTTCCACCTTTCCACTTCCTAAATTTATTCACTGATTATCGATATCGTATTGGTAAGGAAGAAGATTAAAGCTGAAAAAACAGAATGTATCCAATCAAAATTGTCGTAAGCAAATGCCTAACAAAGCTGCATGATTTGTGTATGATTCTTCCTATTATTATTATTATTATTATTATTATTATTATTATTATTATTATTATTATTATTATTATTATTATTATTATTATTATTATTATTATTATTATTAGATTTTAGAATTAATGAGAGGTATTTGTATTATTATTCGAACACTTTTTGAACAAACTGAGTGTGTACGTGTATGTGTGTATGTTCGGATAAAGTCAGGAATAGAAGATTTAAAAGTGTAATTCTTATTTGTTTGGTACAGTGTTTTCCTCTTTTCTTTTGTATACATACACATATGAATCTTCTTTTACTGAAAAGCTGGTCCTTTGACCCTTTTTTTTCTTAAAGAAAATACTAATACATACGTTTTTTTCAAACAGTGATTTACTTCACTTCCGTTTCAACCCACCTCTCCATAACACAGCTGCTCTTTGCATCCTCGTTAACATCATCATCATCATCATTATCGTCATCGTCATCCTCAAGCTTCATAACTCCTGATCTTGATTGTTATTGTTACCATTAGTACTTTTTTTATCAGTTACATTATATTTTGTTTGAATAACAATTTCATATTTGTTATTGTCATGGATAAACACATTTTCTTATACGAAAATTGCTAGAATACAATACATATATGATCATTAGATACGTCCACCCATGTTCTTTCCTACCTACCTCCCTCTGCGCCTCTTTTTTTTAAAAAAAATAATCCAATACACCTTTACATTACATGATCATATCTACTGTTTTCACCACTGATTAATTAATACTTAAAGAGTTTAATCTTTCTCTATTCTCTATTGTTGTTCTGATTTGTTATTTGACCGTTTCTATACACTCTGCATTGTTTACATACATACACACACATAAACCAATGATAAAATATCATTTCTAGTCAATGAGAATGTTAGGTTTCTACATTGTAGTAATTTATTTACTATAATTACCATTATTATTATTATTAGTAGTAGTAGTACTATTAGTGGTAGTAATAGTAGTAATAATAATAATAATAATAATAATAATAATAATTGTACTTCACATTGAATCAGTTGGTTCACTTTCAGGAATCATTCTATGCCTCTACATTGTTTTGTTATTGTTGTTACATTACTCTTAGAAACAGACAGTGTTGGTAAAAATTAATTTTTGATTTTGGGAACATATATATATATTACATATAATGTACACATTTTAATGGTACTGTCTATTTATTTAAATGAATAAATAAAAAAATACCTGTGTACAACGAATTGTAGGAGATTTGAAAGACAATAATGCGCGAAAAAATAAATGAATTTTGAAGATACAAACAGATATGTAACATGATTAGAGATACTATTAATAATAATGATTATTATGATTAATTGTAGTCATAGTAATGAAAATATCATTATTTTTAGTCTTCTTACTGATTATTAGATGTCAAACTTATATGATTAATCTACTATACTTTCATAGATTCATTGTATATCTATATACAGACAAACACATATACAATCTAATATCTCAGTATCTTCTTATCTTTTCTCTTTTCTGCCGATGTTTTGGTGATGGCAGCGATGGGATTGACGATAACAATAATGATGATTATGTTTGCAATTATTTTTTTTCTTAATTCCCTCTAACTTGCTCTTCTATTCGTTTTCCTTTAAAGCGCCATAGAGATAGTAAGGTGCCAAGATGGGATAATAAGGGTGAGTATGTGTATTTGTGAGAGATAATGGACGATAAAAAGCAGATAACAAAGTAGATGTAATTTGATATATGTAACTGTAGGGTAAGAAAACCGTTGCTTATTATTACCATGATCAGTTTGTATACCTAACTAACTCCTAGTCAACCGGGTACCATAAAAAACAGTAGTAGTAGTAGTAGTAGTAATAGTAGTAACGATAGTCACAATAGTCATATTAATCTCATCATTTTTACTAGATTGATAAGAGAGAGGAAAACTATCATTATCCCTCCATTTCGCACCCTCCACTTGACCCCATCCATATGAAATTTCCTTATTTTTCTGTGAAGAAATAATTTCATTTACTTATGTTTGTGTCTCTTCAGCAAAACTATGTTTACTACTACTGAGGAATAATGTACTGATGAAGCTTACTTTCCCTCTTTCCCATATACAAATAATCCCTAACTTCCCCTACTCTATCCTCTTCTAATCTAGTAAATACCTTTACTTACTACAAGCAAGAGTTTTTTTTCTCTCAATTAGTTATATTTTCTTGTATCTATGCCTACGTACACATGTACGACTGGAGATGCATTACTCAATTCTTACACTAGAGCATTTAGCAAAAAATAGACCAACTTTGCTTCGTTTGTACTATTGATTCCCCTCATTTTTTTTGAAAATAAAATTGTTAGTTACAGAAAAAATAGAATAGTAGGTTATCCTGTTTAAACTAGTTTTCATTTCCTCTTCCCATTACGTTTTTCTTCGTACTCTCATTCACTGATTTTTTTTCCTGGTGCCTAATTCCTCTCTCTTACACATATATATATATACACAGTGCCATTCTTCTCTTTTATTCATTCCTTATAATCCATCCTTCATATGTCTTTTTAAACTGATAATGACACATGGGCAAATGCTCTTGATTCATATGAAAAAAGAAACAAACTGAAGATGGCATCATTCTGTTTACTTGCTCCAGCTAGTGTTTACCTTTAACATTATTATTATTATTATTATTATTATTATTATTATTATTACTATTATTTATTGTTATTACTTTGTCTCCTGGTTCTACCGTCATTCTGTTTGTTCGTTCATGAGATATCCTTTCTTATGTCAGAACCATTTCCTACCTGTTTTGCTTACAAACTATTTTTCGACACTCTCCATCTGACTGTCTATCTATACTACCCAGCTACCTGTTTATCCATCAAGTTTATCGATCTATCTGTCTCTATTTAACAACTATCCTTTTTATTTGAGTTATTTTTATTCAAACTTAGCAGAACCTATCCAATATTAGAATTTTACAAATCATATTATAATTTCTATGAAAGTGATAAGTATTATTACTAATATGATTTACTCAAATATTGTTGTTATTGTTATGACTATTATTATTATTATTATTATTATTATTATTATTGATATTACTATTTTTACTATTGTTTCTATTGATACAATAACGAATCACTCATCATAAACATATACAACTTAATAAAGATGACATCGACAAATCATACGTAGTATACATTACTGTTACTAAACTATTTATAATAATAATAGTAACAATTCATACAGTCTTTTGTAGTCGTGCGGTTCCTGCTGCTGTCAGTAGTAGAGTATCCAACTGTTTGTCCGTCTGTCTGTCTATCTATTTGTCTATATTTCATGTGGTGATATTAATGATTCATCAAGTGGTAAGGTTAATCATATACACAGTGATTAACCTGGAGAAAAATTTCCGAAGTTCTAGTGAGAAAGAAACTCTACACTGAAAAGCAAGAAGTTCTAGGGCTCAATCTATGGTCAGGTGTTAGGAGGTAGTCCACAGGAAACCCTGAACCTAGATCCGTGTTATTTATCACTTCTCAGCAACGTGCGCATTTACTCTTGGAGAGATAGGTAATCCTTGGTAGATTCAATACTGTGTCAATTCATTTTATAGTCAGAGACCTTATCACTGAGTTATTCGTGCCGCGACTTACCTTTTGAACTAGGATATATTTACTATTGATTGATCAATAAGTAGTGGCTAATATCATGTCTGTTAAGTCCTTAGTATTGACGAAATCCTATCGATCAAGTTACAGTGTGACCACTACTAGTCCAAGCAACTGAACATCGCGTACATTATATTAGGTGATAAGAGGTAATCAACAGCAATTCGATTAGCTCTAGGAAAGACTCAACATACATGCGATTGTCCACGATTCAATGGTCAATCGGTTAAAAATTATCGGTCCGTACAACAGTGGAGGAGTCCAACACTCGGATGAATATAACTATCCAATCCTCCTTGAATTTCAATTTAAGACAAAAGTTATTGAATTTTTCCCCGAAATTTAAAATTACTGTGGGCATATTTGTATTTTCACTATTAAAGTCAACCTAATGGTTCAATAAACTGTCTTCTAAATGAAAATCTCTTCATATCTTTCAATACTAAAAATCATTAGCGTTCATTGTAATATAATGTAGATTTAGTATATTTTAAAATCTGTTATAATTTTCATGTAGTTCAAGACTCATCTGGGACTTGATAGCGTTATTTGTTTAAAAATAAATATCTGGTGTTGAATTGTCTGAGATACATTTTACTAAGAGATTCTTCGAAAACCTCTATCTAGTACGGTGCTTTACAGCTGATCTAATACAGTCTAAACGGTAAGAAATTTGAGAAAAAGGTTATTTGTAATCTACTTAGCTGAGTAGGATAGCAAATTATATCATATTTTAGAAACAGTAATGTTTTCTGTGGTTTAATTCGGTTACGATGTATGCATTGTAAGGTATGACTGACCCATTATGCAAAACGGAAGACTGAAGTGAATAGGAACGTTCAATCACTAAATCGAATAATAGTCAACACATATCATCGTTTTTCCAGCCCACCCAAGAATAAATAGTTCGACACCTTGAGTAGGTGGATAATTGACATCCGTCAACAATGTCTCGTTTTTGATCTTTCATCCACCGCTTGATCTTGAGATCGTGGAGATGTAATCCCTTATGTGCCTATACGCCCATCATCGATAAACTGGAACGATCTGATTCAGATGTCAAGGCGCAAATTGGAAAAGCAAAGACAGTATTCTTCCAAATGAACAGTATCTGAAACGCAAAACAATTGTCCCACAACACCGAAGTCTGAATTTTCAACACCCATGTTGAACCAGTTCTATTGTATGGAGATGAAACATGAGCAACTACCTTAAACATCACCACGGTAATATAGATATGTCGGCCAAATACCAACATTAGTAACCTACTTTAGTAGAGAGAGGACCAGCTGTCAGTTGAGGAGGAACTAAGCAAAAGACATTAGAGGTGAATAAAGCACTTTTGACAGAAACCATTAAACTTGATTACAAGACGAATTCTAGCTTCAGTTTCTCAAGGGTAAAGGAAAAGTTCCAGAAGAAAAAACACATGCATCTGGGGATTGAAGACAGACATCAAGACAATGAGTAACACTTGGGAAAAACTGTAAAGGAGAGTCCAGGACAAAGTTGGTCACAAATTCTTAGTTGATGGTTTACCCCCCAAGATGAGTAGAAAACGTGATTAAGTAAGTACGTTTGACGACACATTTTTCATTAAATTTCATGAGTAGTTGTTCATTTTGGTACTTTCATCGCTTGTACCTTTAGTGTTGCGTCAAATATTCAGATTACTTCTGAATATCGATCATGAAGCATTTAAAGCATCAACGTATACTTGGTTACATAGTTACAGTGTATAATTTGAAATTACCCTGACCCATAATAAATCTAGGGTATTATTTAAACTGCAAATGATCTCGAAATATACTATTACTGTTGTTGTTGTTAATTATGATGCGAGTTCCTTTTTCAAGACGAAATCATTTTTCCAAAGTTTCTGTTACGTATCGAGAATTCCTTAGAAGCTGGGAAAAAAAACTTAAAAACACTTTATCCAGTCATTGTTAAATAGAAAGTCCTATAAATCTCTTTGTTTTCTGTACTCGAAACAAAAAACTTTTGTTCTAACTCTTGCGTGTTTTTATCTTCTGTTCTGGAGACATAAATTAAAGATTTCCGGCTAACTAGATAATATTTAGAAGTCAGGATCCATGTATTAGATGGTGGTTGGAGGTAGTCGACAGGAAACCTTGGACCCGGGTTTCGTGCTACTTGGCACTCGTCAGCAAGGTGTACCTGTAATCTTGTGGGAACTGGTGCTCCCTGGCGGATTTGATCTCGTGTCACCCAGCTTCACAGTCAGAGACGTTAGCACTGAGCTATCCGAGCCGCAACCGACCTCCTGTAGGACTGGTGGCCACATTGCGACATGATCGATAGCATTCGATCTGCACTAATAAGGACTAGACACGCATGAGATTGATCGCCACCCAGTGATCAATCAATTGTGAGTATCCATGTATCTTTATGTTTAATGTAATTCCATGGGAGTTTTTCTTTTTCAGAAAAGGATAATTAGATTTTTCTTAATGTATTATTATTTCTGTCATGCAATACAATATAGTTTTACTAAACATTACAAACTCTATATCATTCTACAATCGAAACAAAAAATCAATATTTCATGCTGACATCAATTGGATTTATTGTATATTATATAAATTTGTCCTTGAATTGTTAAAAAACATTGAAAAAGTAGCGGTATATTTATACTTGTATTGTCATTTTTGTTTGGATAAGGAACCATTTTGAAGAAACAAAAAATGGTGGTGATGGATATGAAAGTTATTTTCATCTATTTTCAACGGTTCAGATAGCTCAGTGTTAACGTCTCTAACTGTGAAGCTGGGTGACACGGGATCGAATCCTTCAAGAAGCATCAGTCCTCACAAGATTACAGATACACCTTGCTGATGAGTGCTAAGCAGCACGAAACCCGGGTCAAGGGTTTCCTGTCGACTACCTTCAACCACCATCTAATCTCAATACATAGTGCACACAGTGTCGAGTCACCTAGACTTGTGGTCACATTGCAACTTGGTCGATAGCATTCGATCTGCACTAAATAAGGACTTGACACACATGACATTGATCCACCACCCTGTATAAATTTGTCCTTGAATTGTTAAAAAAACATTGAAAAAGTAACGGAATATTTATATTTGCATTGTCATTTTTGATTGGATAAGAAACAATTTTGAAGAAACAAAAAATGATGGTGGTGGATATGAAAGTTATTTTCATCTATTTTCAAGTGTAAAAAATTAGGCATAAAATAATGGTGAATAATTTTTTTCTTTAAAAAAAATAGTTTAAATATACCATATATTAAATCAATTTAATGTACTTTTAGTAAATTTGTATGGATACTATCGATGATCTTTTAGTGGGACTATAATTTATGGAGGACTTTTGAGAGACACCTTAGTGACCTTGAGAATACCCACCTACGTACTAAGGTTATAAAACAGTTTAAAGAATAACGATTATGATTTACAGTAGTTGACGGTTAGAGATTATGAATTAGATTTATGGTTTTCATTATGAACTGATGACATTAGATACAATGTCAAAACTCTGTTTAAACAAATGGATGAATGAATTTTGTATCAAAATTCGAGACTTGTTATCTTAAATCTGACTGATTTGTTCATGAATTATAGTCTCAGAGATAATTTCATCTTGGAAATGAGCTGTCATAACGAATGACTGTAGGATGTGACCTTGAGATATATATTTTACCGTCAAGCCAGTAAACATTTACTCAGTAGAATTCGAGCAAATTTAGAGTGAAATTGACTGAGGATGAACTCGATGTTGTTAAGTTATCTAAATATATCGTAGTCAGTAATTACAGTTTATTCAGTCACTCAATTGAATATATTTTAAAATAATTTCTATGACTAGTAGCTGCATATGATCTTTTTCTTGTGTCTCTTTTCCATAGTAAAATCATTAATATCGTATATCCTTACAGAAGAATACTACTCTAACTTTGTAACAAAGAGACTTTGAAAGTACATTAAAATTTTTGTCCAACTTTTCCTTGTTGTAAATGGTACTTAATGTACTGTTGGTTAACAGTGAAAAATCAATATCTTTCATTAGGTAAATATCGACTTCATACTTCTATTGAGGACTATATATCTTATTGTTGATCATTTTAATTTTTCATATTCATAATTAGATATTAATAGACTTTCTGTTCCACTACATGTTATAGCCCAAAGCCGCCAATCAGAAGCAGCGAATTATCGATCGGACTAAAGGACGCGTAAACACGTGCGAGCAGTCTACAGTACTGATTGGTCCTGCTTTCTGCCTAGCCCAGCCAGTTAAGTCCAGAACACCAATCTCAGCCTCTGCAATACGAATCCTTATATTTCAAACATACTTAATTTATATACCAATCAAACAGACCACAACGTAGCATAAAATAGAAAGTAATATTTGTACAAAATTTGGCCAAATGTGGCTGTGAATGTGGGAGGCAGTGACTAATAGACAGGGCATAATTCAAGAATGGTAAAACGTATAATAATGGTTCATAGGTCAAAATAAAGCTTATAATGAGAGGAATATGAATATGCATAGTTTAGTTATTTATCAATTATACGACAAAAATATACGTTTAGTATTGGTCCATAAAAGGATCCCAAAGTTACCGTTCATTATGTTTATCGGGACCTAACACTACTTCAGATTTCTTTATTTTCCAACTTTTTTTTCATTCACGATTGAACAATCTACTCTATTAGTAATACAATTCAATATTTAATTTTCAAGTCTTTAAATTATAATAGAAATAATGGATTCTAGGGGTCTAGATAATATTCATTGTTCAAAATATTCCATATTAGTTTCATTACATTCACAGTTGATCATTATCATGAATCCTGATTATTTTTTTTTCGGATTCATTTTATTGCTATTCAAAATCACTACTCTTTTCTTATTGTTACTAAATCTGAATATGCATTTTGTCTCATTTTAGATAAAAGAAATTGCATATTAGAGAAGAGAAAAAAAACAAAAACAGATAGCTTACAAATATTCAATATTTACTGTCTTCCCCCCCCCCTCCTCTCCCCTATCTCTCTCTCATTACTCTATTTTGTTTAAAACTAAACCAAGGTTGTCTGCTTACTATTTTTAGTGAAATCTGCCCTTATTATTTTATGAAAATGAATATATACCATCATCATCATCATCACCTATTAAAAGGGAATCTGACCTTGAATCACAACCCAATCAGCCAATCAGAGTTCAAAAGAACCTATGAAGAAATTAACAAGCAATTTGTAAAAAATCCTGTATTGCTTACCACACTACTTATTGTTGGTGTTCTTTTTAGGCCTAAATAAAAATTTCAATGGTTAAGATCATGAGTCAGTTGAAGGTAGATCACCATGGAAAACCTGAAAGCACTGCACGACCGTTTCGTCCTAATGTGGGGCTCCTCGGCAGTGCCCATCCACTACTTCGCCCCCGGTGAGATTCGGACTCAGGACCTATTGGTTTCGCGCGCGAGCACTTAACCAACTAGACCATTTAGCCAGCCGGCATTCAATGGTGTTAAAGTCTAACTTCAACTAATCCACGAAATTGAGCGACACATTCACCATTGTCTTCAGTGAGTTACTATCTCACAACAGACCTGGTTGAATTGATTGAAATTTTTGTTAATTTCATGTTTATTTAGTTTATTTTTCAATACTAAAAAATAAGATAAGATGACATTAAATTATGTGATAGAGACTAACTGGAGTATACTAATTCTGTTTCAACCTCAATTCCTTTCAATAAAACAATTTTCGTGAGACTATAATTTATGAGATGGTGGAGAAGATTTGTAGGTCAGGTGGATGATTTTGATGGAGTTTTGTTCTCTGAGTTGGATGGTTTGGTCGTGGAGCTTTCATCGTTCTTCTGAACGAAATCATTAATACAAACTTCAGATAGAAGTGAAGTGTTTTAGTTGGCCTTATTTCTTGTTGTGTATCTTCACTGATTCCGGAAGTTTTTTTTTGCCTTATTTCACTTCTATCTGAAGTTTGTACTGATGATGTCGTTCAGAAGAACAATGAAAGCTTCACGGCCAAACCATTCAGTTCAGAGAACAAAACTCCATCAAAAACTATAATTTATGGACGAATCAATCAAATTTAAGATGACAAATCTTGGGTTTTAACGCGAAATTCATTTTGGCATTTTAACTGATGTTGTCAGTTCATGATGAAAACCATAAATCTAATTCATAACCTCTAACCATCAACTATTATAAATCATAATCGTTATTCTTCAAACTGGTTTATAACCCTCATTTAATCCTAGTTAGTAAGTGAACATTCTCAAGATCTATTTAGTATTGTTCAAAAGTCCTCCATAAATTATAGTCTCACTAAAAAAATTTTTTCAACATGAATATATAAATGAAACACATTCAATTGTAAAACAATACAAACACATAAAAAGTTGTTAATTTTACCCATAACTAAATAAATGACCAATCAATGTTTAACTTAAATGCTCATCTTTATGACCTTGGTAATATAAAGCCTGTCGTCAATTGACTTCCCGGTCAATAATAATATGATCATTGTTTGTTTGTTTTTTTCCAAAAATAAAGCATAACATTTATTCATAATTTTTTGCGGTTTATTTTTTCCATTTTATCCAGGCAATCAGTCAGTCAGCTACAACGTAGGACTAGGCACTTGTATAAATCGGTTCAAGTTGCCATACTTCATTAACACAACAAGATGGATACCGGATTCATAAAAGTAGTTAATTCAGAGGTGGTAATATATAAAAGAAAGATTGCAATAAGGATATAGTACAGGAAGAAAGAATTCGTTCGTAGAAAGAAAGATATGAAGCGATTTCAATTTCACGGTTTAAGGGAAGACAGAGAGTCCACGTATATATTATATTTGGTAATTTAACAAATATAAAATCTAGCAGTTAAGTCAATAAAACGGAATAGTTCTTTTCTACAATCACTAACACATAATCGAATAACTTTAAAAACCACAGATGGTACTGGATGTTATTCATGTATTTTATGATACATTATTTATTCATTATGAAATAATATAATGACTACGAATGTGTTGTTCTAGAATAAGAACTATTCATGTAGAATATACATAGTAGTTATTACATTTGCTTTGAAATTGATCAAATAATACTATTCATAAAAGTAAAATGACCAAGTTACTTTGATTGGAAGTATAGTTTAAGTTTTTTTAAAAAAAAGTGTGTTTCTCTCTCTCGGTTACAGCCAATTGTACTAATCGTTCTTCTGGATTAATGTAAGCTGTTAGTTTGAGACATAGTCTTAACGACTTTTCTTTTATTATTTCAGTGATAATTTAGCGTGTTAACATGAACCAATACCCATATAATATATCTCAGGTTCTATGTTGCTCATGACTGAATGACTGACTGACTGACTAACTTACATTTCCAATAGTCAATTGTGATTCTTTTTTTTCCATTGATGTTTCAATTTTTCCCAGTGTTCATATAGTATCTTTGCATTCGACTACAGTTCTATTCAAATAACATCTTTTTACTAGTGTTCAGCAAGTATAATGTGCTTGGTAATAAGAATCATATGTAGTAAAATAGTTTTTCTGATTGGATTTAACATCAACTTTGTTGGGGACGGTAGATCCCCAGAACTCACTTGGGAAAGGACCTAATTTTGTAATTTTATTTAGAAAATTTGAATTTCTTTTTTTTTCAAACCAAAGGCGCTCTTGTCACTTTCATGTCGCGTTTCCCATTGGGAAGTATTTTAAATGCTATTGGTCCGTTGCGTCTTCTAGTATGCCATTTGGTAACTCTCCACAAGCACGGTTTTGTACTGTATATATACGTTCTGAATTGTGTTTGTTGTTATCGCTCGTTTCTGGCTGATTCGCAGAATATACTTCCACATTACAAGCTTGGAATTCTCCCTCTCGTTAGCGAGACTAGGACTCATCAACAGCTAGCTTACTGGTCTTTGTTCACCGAGTCTTGTTCTCGTTCACAGATTAAGTGAACTCGTGATAGCTTAAACCCTAGCAAACTTACAAATATATCTAAAATATTTTAAAAAAACGTAGACCGAACAGTTCAGTGATAATATATCTACTATACTTTCTGGAACGGATTTAAATCCAATCAAGAGCATTATTTATTACAAGATAACAGATACTTTCCATCATGAAACTTGGATCAAACAGAGTTTTCTGTCCATCACCGTCAGTCATCTAACATCAAAACATGTTCCATGCAACGTCGATTTTCTCGAAACCACATTATTAGCAACTACTGAAAGCCCTTGATTATTTATATTCTATTTTTCCCTGAATTTTTACATGCTCAAAACATTTGTTAACGTTATTAAAAATAGCTAGTGTAAATTTATCACTTATATATCTTCGTCATAATTCTAGAGAATGAGGGAAAAACTTTATACTAGTAGGATTCCCTCTATTCGGCAAATGTCTTTCATGACTTTGATTACACTGAAGTTTCACTATTATTACTATTCTTATTTCATACCTTGAGATTGAAAACAATTGTGATGATCAATTACAATTACTATTATATACAACTTAGTGAAACGTCATAGGTCAGTGACGACTGATATCACTGGTCATTTTACATAATAAATGTTTTTGATGGAGTTTTATTCTCTGAGTTGGATAGTTTGGTCGTGGGACTTTCATCGTTCTTCTGAACGACGTCATCAGTACAAACTTCAGATAGAAGTATGTCAAAGACAGATAAACAAAATCTGTACTTAAAAACTTCGTATCATTGTTAGCAACTATTTTATTGTTGCATTAGCCAAGATCTTCATCTATGATGCATTCTTTGTTAACTATATTTGATTCTGAGTTAACAATTTATACGTGATTTCCATACTTCGACTAATTTAAAAGAATTTTAATCACCTTTATTCGTACTTATGTAATGAAAATTGACATTTTAAGAAACGATTTTTAACTTTTCGTTATTGTTATGAAATCCGATTTTGTGATTTGATTGACTAATTTTGATCATTATAATGAAGGAATGATACAATGTGTCATAGTGATGAACGTTTACAAGATCGAATTACTGAGATAAGTTCATGAAAGATCCAAGGTGAAAAACAAATAATCACTAGGCAGAGGAATATTTTACGTTTCTTCTAACAAAATAATACGCTTATATACAAAGTAATAGCATAATATAAACATGGTCATGTGTCCAAAATAGTTGACCAATATCAATCTCGAAGAATATTTACTCTCCTATGAAAGAAGACCTTACTGATATTGTATTAGTAACAGTAATGATAACAATAAATGATACATTAATCCTCAAATTTAGATAGTCACCGAAGTTAAGCCAATTTTTAATCACATTTTATACGTATTGGCTTGAAGATGTATTCTGGTTAAGGTTCTTTTTGGCAAGGTGGTTTTCTACGGGATGAGGTTGCCGATCTCATGCCCAACTCTCCTACTTTACCCGGGCTGGGGATCGGCAGTAGCCCCAGAGGAGCTACAGGCGAAGTTTTGGAGGTATATTACGACACTTAAAAAGTAACAGAAGAAATTGGAGGACTTTAAAAAAACAGTAGTTTCAATTATGATAGTTACTTTGATGCTTTCTAATTCTATATTGTTAAATTTACTTATTTGAACGTGTTTCAATGGTTTTTCTTCTTCTTCTTCTTTTTGCATCTTTCTCACTTCTTTTCACATATGAAGTCTCTACACTAATAACAAATTATTTAAAAATTTCATCATGAAATTATAAGTATTATTACCAAGTTCACTTGGTATTGTTTGGCTTGTATCTTCCCATTGTTATTTAGGACTGCAATTGATCAGTCTCTTAGTGGCATATGTGCACATTGTGTGGATTGCCTCGATATTGTCTTCATTCACAAGCTATTTGTAAGCAATGATGGATAGTGGCTAGCAGTGGAATTCAGGACGCGCGTTTCGTCTTAATTGGGACTCGTCAGCTGGATGTACCTGCATCTAAGAGTTGATGTTCACTCTGGGACTCGGACCCAGTACCATCCGCTTCAAGCGCCATCGCGTTATCCACTTACCTACTGAGTCCTGTTTGTGTAATGGGGTGAATTTAAATTCACTTGGTATTGTTTGGCTTGTATCTTCCCATTGAGGTTTAAGACTGCAATTTATCAGTCTGTTATTGGCATATGTGCATACTGTGCGTATGCCTCGATATTGTCTTAATTCACAAGCTTTTTGTAAGCAATGATGGATAGTGGCTAGCAGTGGAATTGAGGACGCGCGTTTCGTCCTAATTGGGACTCGTCTGCTGGATTTACCTGCATTCACCTCATTGCACAAGCAAGTGCCTATCAGGACTCAGTAGCTGAGTGGATAACGCGATGGCGTTTGAAGCGAATGGCACTGGGTCCGAGTTCCAGAGTGAACATCAACTCTTAGATGCAAGTACATCCAGCTGACGAGTCCGAAATAGGACAAGACGCGCGTCATGTATTCCACTGCTAGCCACTATCCATCATTGCTTAAAAAAAAATTTTATTACCAAGGTTTGACCTGATCATTTCGAACAGATTAAGCATTGAGTGGATTGTTATAAATAAAGATAATATATTTGTAATATTTCAAATGAGTAAAAAAAATTAGATTTTTTTTTGACGTTTCGTAACTTAATGTAAGCCACTTCTTCAGAGAACAATGTAAGAATATGATGTCATAATATTTGATGAAATTGTTGTATCTATCTATAACTTTACAATTTTTCTTTTAAAAAAAATTGATTTTCTTTTCTATTATGTACCTTAGGTGAATACCAGTTAGTTGTTCCTTCTTTTTTTATCAAAAAAGAAAATAATGAAAATCATATTGATTAGATCATAAAAGGATAATAAAACTTTAATATTAAACATGTATAGCCTTTAAAATTTTCTTTGATTGAGATCATGAACCGATTGATGTTACACCATTGTTGGAAACCTTGACGCACTAGATGGCCGTTTCGTCCTATTGTGGGACTCCTTAGCGGTGCGCATCCACGATCCCGCTCGCCGGATTCGAACCCAGGGCCTTCGGTCTCGCCCGCAAACGCTTAACCTACTGGACCACTGAGCGGGGATCCAATGGTGATAGTGTCTAACATCAACCAATGCACGAAATCGCGCGACCATCTTCCGTTTTGTTCTATTTCACATTTCACTAAACTTATGTATGTATGTATGTACCTGAATTACCAGCCTGACTAACAAATAAATCGATTTCATACTTAAATTGTGTTAATACGACCTTGAATTTGATTGGTTCATTTTAATGGATTTATATGTGTGTATGCGTGTGTATATATATATATATATATATATATTTATTGGAGAATTAATTGATTTATATTAAGGAAGTCAGATGCTACATATTTGATTAATTCTATAAAATCAATAATTAATTAATTATAAAGATTGGAGATTATAATTTATGGATAATCTCTGAGCGATGTTAAAGTGACCTTGAGAATGTTTATCTACTAACTAGGATTAAATAAGAGTTATAAATCAGTGTAAGGAATTAAAATTATGATTTACAGTGAATGGTTAGAGGTTATGAATTAGATTTATGCTTTTAAGTATAAACTAACATCAGATAAAATGCTATTTCAACAAATGGGTAAATGAATTTCGCATTAAAATCCAAGATCTGTTATCTTAAATCTGATTAACTTGCTCATACCATACTATTGTCTGTTACTAAATGTTCGATTTTGAGAACTTTAACAATACTATAAATAATGTAAGATAATATGGTAAATTGCTCAGGATATTTCTTTTTTTTTCCAGTATTGTTAAAAGTATCAGAGAACCATTGATTCAGTTAAGATTTCTATTTTTGCTAACACTACAACTCTAATAATATTACTAATATCTGTAGTGAACAGAACACGGGTGGGGACAATCGAATGTATTTAACACAAAATTACAGGTCTTGTTAATAAAATCTAACGATCAAATAGTAAATACGTAATTTGTAAAATGTTCATCCATTATCTCATAATGACTCAGACTTCATTGTTCTTGCATTCCCATACAAATTGCATTCTGTTTCGATTCTTTACTGTTCGATCCTCTTGTCTCTCTGGTGCCAGACTTTCTGTTCACGACTAACATCATATACTACTTATGTCAATATAAGTAGCACACACACCACAATATCTGTGGTGTTGAGAGATTTTGATTCAAGTTTTTAACTTTATTTTACATCGTTTAACCTAATGCTCATAAAATGAATTTAATGGATAGATTTTTTATTGAATTATTGATTATATTACTGATCATGTTACAGAAATGAATGAACGAACTAATTGAATAAAGAATCTTAATTATTCTATCCCTTTAATTATTTTTGTGAATATTCATTAAATCAATTCCTGATAGTCAAAAAAATAATCATCTCAGCTTTATAAATCCATTCAAGGTCATTTATGAGATGAGAAAAAAAAGAGAAGAAAATAGACTTTTTTCTCTCTCTCTCTCTCGTTTTCTTCGTTACTAATCTTCTTAAATTTTTTGTTCTTTCTAAATATATTTTTATATTATTACCATTTATCATCAACTTGATTTTATATCTAAGAAATTGTTTGACCTTAGGAAATGTACATACACGAATGTAGAATGGGTAGAAATGTTAACGATATATATACGATACTAGAAGGATTCAACTAGGTTTAAGTGTTTCATTCGCTGTAAGTCAATTAGATATCTGTATTTTCCTCCATATTTTTTAAAATTCAATTGACCTTGACTGTACAATAAAACAATAACAATAAAAAAAGAATATTTATTCCATTTAATTATTACTATTATCAATCATTTGATTGATTTAAGAAAATAAATCATGAATAATCAATAATAAAAAGGTTTGATAGGTCCTGGGTTCGAATCTCACGGGTTGCGGGATCGTGAATGCGCACTGCTGAAAAGTTCCATACTAAAACGAAACGGCTGTCTAGTGCTTCCAGGTTTTCCATAGTGGTTTAACTTCAATTGACTCATGATTTCAATCTGTGAAATTTCTAAAATGTCCACAAACCCTATCTGAAAAAGGTTTGATTTGTTCAATTCGAGTTAAATAATTGATTCATGAAATATTAATCTGTAAATATGAATTGAGCCATTCACCAGGAAACTGACTCATCAGACTTTAAAGAATTCACGTGTGAGACCAAAGGCACTGAGTTCGAATTCCACGGGCGGGATCGTGGATGAGCACTGTTGAGAAGTCATACGATAGGACGAAATGGCCGTAAAGTGCTTCCAGGTTTTCAATAGTGATCTAACATCAATCGGTTCATAATCTCATTTAAAAACTTTATAATCTCCACAACCCTATAGTGATGATTAAACAAAGTAATAATAATGAATTTTGATGTGTGGGAGAGACATATGGATAGTCTAACAGGTGTCAGATGAGTTAAATATTCCCTTATCCTTATTATTATTATTATTACTCACTTATTATTGATGGTTCATTGTTGTTGGATTGTTTCGGGTTTTGATGTGGAAATATATTTACATTGTGGTCAGGCTAATCATGTGTTCTTGATCATCTGAGTTGTGTTGAAGTCCTGTAGAATAAACACTGGGAAGGTAATCTAGTGTAGATATTCGTTTAAGGTAAATTAACGTCCCATACGTGGAAACGTGGACACCCAACAGTTATAACATTAGACAAAGTAAAACCGAGCGTTATAACAAATTTGTTTATTTCATGAATTGTTTTCAGCAGTTTCTAGGCTATAGTTTCTGTTGGTTAAACTAAGAAATTGATTCAATTAGAACATCATTCATTTATGTATTAAAGTTCAGAAAAGAAGATTGAATAATAAATGACAGTGATTGAAAACTGTATTATAGATAATGTATATCCATAAAATCACATTAGTAAGTTTAAGAAAACAAGTACTAATTGAATGAAATATGTTAAGGCTGAGAGAAAAAAACCCAATCTTTGTACCATTTAATAGACATGATTAATCTCATACTTAATACTGTTAAATCAATTTTATTTTCAGTTTAGTGGTTGTGGAGATTGTTAAGCTTTTGATTGAAATCATGAACCGATTGATGTTACACCACTATTGAAAACCTGGAAACACTGTACGGCCGTTTCGTCCTATTGTGGGACTCCTCAGCAGTGCGCATCCACGATCCCGCACCCCACGGGATTCGAACCCAGGGCCTTCAGTCTCGACTTCATGCCATCTTCATCTCCATTTACCATAAGCGCATACATTGGAAAAACAGAAACGATGGCTTTATACATATCTTTCTATTCTGGTTATTTGGATTTTTCATCTTATTTCATCTTCTCAATTATAAGTTCCTAATTCTTTTTTTTCTAATTCCTGTGTCATTTTTTGTGGCTTGACTCATTTCCCTTTGTCCTTTTATCCAGTTTTACGGTTGTTATGATGTGATTTGACGCCAATTTCTATTTCCTAGAAACTTGTTTCTATGTACTCAACCCATAAAAAAATCCTTAGAATTCTTCCATAACTGTTGTTGTTCTACTAGCTTCCATTGTAATATGATTCAAAGTAGTCTGTATATTGATTTCAAATGATTAACATTATTGTTTAATGTTAGTAACTAGTAAATGAAGAGAATTCATGAAATTAATGAATTCATATTATTTTGTTACGCTTGTTGATTTTTACGGTCAGTGACTCGCAATACTAAACATCAAGTCCATTACCAATAAATCAACACAAATGGAAATGATTGACAAGATAATAATTATTATTTCAATGTGTAGAAATATATTGTCATTAATTTATGATTGAGTAGCGACTACTGATATATTCATCTAGTCATTGAACGCTGAACTAATTCTATCCGTCCAGTTGCAATATAGACCACTGGTCTACGTGACTCTATTATATAATGACCATATTTTAGTGCTGTGTAGTTGAAAATGGTTATTAGGAAATCATATGTTAGACTAAGTTTCATATTAGATGGTAACCATTGAAAGTTGTGTGATTCTGGTTTGACTCTAAAATAAAGTGTTAGTTCCTTCAATATTGTAGGTATGTCAGCAAAAAAACCTGGGTCAATACATTGATTTCCTGCCGACTACTTCCAGTTATATAACATTTCAACATAGTTCATGTGTTATTTTTAGTCACTTAGTTTAGTGATTACGCTACAACTTGATCGATAGAACTCAATAGGCAATATCCTGAACTAAACAAACACGACATTGGTCACTACTCAACGATCGGTCAATTGATTTGAATGTAAAACAGTTAAGTCTTGTTGTACGTATGAAATATTCAAACGTTCAGTCAAAATTTGTTTGGTCACATTTTCCAACTTCAATTAATTCTTCGATAAATCAATAATCCTTGTCCGATTTCATTAACAGGTTATCATTACTTTTATAATATACTTGTGATTTATCCCGATTTTCCCATTAGCATCCGTTTTACTTAAGAAAAATTCCCCACCACCATCTTTTTTTAATCTGTATATGTCAATAAATGATTGAAAGTTTCATTTCACTTCAAAATTCCTATCTCAAAACTGTTCAATCATCATAAAATTGTCATTTTTCTTTGGTGCAATGGCAACTAAATTGAGATTTGAGAATCTGGGTGGGAGAGAGAAAGGAAAAGGAAATTAAGTCAGGTATGTGAAAATTAGCTGACAATGTACGTAATTTCTATGTTTATTTATAATATTGATAATTAATTGGAAGGGGTTTTGTAGAGATTGATTTAATTTATGCATTCTATGTTTATCATAGATTGATTTCAGTTAGGATACAGTTAAAAGTCAAAAGACGCTAGACATATTTCGTGCTATCATGAAACATCTCTGCGGTGCATTCCCATATTCCTACCGAGGATCAAACACAAGCCTAATTGGTAAATGTCTCCATCGAGACCTGAAGTTCTTGTATTCAATTCTTGTGTATGATCATAAATTCACACTACTGGGTAGTCCAACACATGGACGAAACAGATATCCAGTGTTTCCTTATTTTAAATGATTTTCTATCGAATGTCAATTATAAAGTTTATTATTCTTCTTCATATATATAGATACATACATAAATTGACACTGAAATTGATCAAATTGATTAAATAGAATTATCAACAAATATTAAAACATTCAATCTAGTTTCCTTCTAACCAACCAACAACAGACTATAGAATGAAACTGGAACAGTTAAAATTATGTCCTAACATTGATAACGACAACAATTAATGCTTATCTCAGTCAGTCAGTAACAACGTAGAACTTCGTACGTACGTACGTACGTACATCAGGTCGAGTTGGGATAACACATTAACACAGAGAGGCAGTTGTCGATTCAAATCCCGTAGTGGTAGAGGTAGTAAGAGTATAAGTAGTAATCAGAAAGATTAGGGTTTGGAGATGTTACTAAAGGAGTATAACCCAGTGGAATAAATTTGAAAAGAGAAAAAAGAAAGAGACATGAAGAATTCAGAAGATTAACATTTGGGAGAACACAAAGAGTTGATGCACCTACGCCATTGCAAGCAATTCTCAGCCATGTCACATTCAAAGCCTCTAACCATCGGTTGCTATCGTCTCGTGGATCCCAACCAGGTAGTCTACACCTACCAACATGACTCAGTCTACTTGTCAGTGACTTCATGGTTTTGTGCTATCTTTTGGTTTGACCACCCCTAGCTTTCTTCTAACCTACTCCTACACCATGAAACATAGCACTTTGGAGGCAGTCGGTGGTTGGGCATAGGTAACACGTATCCCAGCCATCTCAACTGATGAAGTTTCACTACTGCTTATTTAAATATTATCAACTCATGATTTTCATAATAAATTTCACTGAATATTTTGAAAAAACAGAAGAAAAAAAAACATTCCTCTCATCATATGATCAGTTTATTCTAGATTGAAATGTACGGAAGTGTTACTATGAGTTAACAACTAATTTTACCTGTCAATCAATGAATTGTTCATTTATTATTATTAATTTATCTAATTGAATCCGTGAGAACATTGAAACTATGATGATATGTGAATATTAAACTTTCATTCAAATAGTAATATACATTTGGTTTTTAAAAAAATAAATAAATAAGAGGCTACATTTATAATTTAAAGTGAATAATTCTGTTTAACTACGTTTAAAAGGTAATAAGTAATAAATAAGTAATTGATCAGATTTTCATATACCTACTTAACTTATTCACTTACCTATTTATCTGCTTATATGCTAGGGTTTAAGCTATCACGAGTTCACTTAATCTGTGAACGAGAACAAGACTCGGTGACCAAAGACCAGTAAGCTAGCTGTTGATGAGTCCTAGTCTCGCTAACGAGAGGGAGAATTCCAAGCTTGTAATGTGGAAGTATATTCTGCGAATCAGCCAGAAACGAGCGATAACAACAAACACAATTCAGAACGTATATATACAGTACAAAACCGTGCTTGTGGAGAGTTACCAAATGGCATACTAGAAGACGCAACGGACCAATAGCATTTAAAATACTTCCCAATGGGAAACGCGACATGAAAGTGACAAGAGCGCCTTTGGTTTGAAAAAAAAAGAAATTCAAATTTTCTAAATAAAATTACAAAATTAGGTTCTTTTCCAAGTGCGTTCTGGGGATCTAACGTCCCTAACAATACACATTGTAGATCTTTATTAGAAATCATTTACATGCTCATTTAGTCAATAGATTAAATAATAATATCTACAAATGATTTGTTATACGAGATTTCAACTTTCTAAAATATTAACTAATTAATAGTTGAATTCATGATTCAATGAAAGCTAAACCATCATTGAAAACCTAGAATCACTGGATGGCCATTTCTTCCAGGTATAGAACTCTACAACAGTGCGCATCTACGATCCTACACATAGGACTCGACTGAGAACTTTCTGTCCCGCCTACGAACGTTTAACCTCTAGATTATTGAATCGATATCTAATGATGTTAATATCTAATCTCAATCGATCCACGATTTATAGATAAATTCATATTTCATACATCTGAATTAGTAAACGTCTGTAAATTCTCATTCATTCGTACATTCATTCATTAATTTAAATAATAACAGTCATTATTATTATCCATTATATACGTATATTCGTCAATATTAGAACGGAAAGCATGACAAATATTGGGCACCGAGTATAGAGAAATCATTCAATATACATGTGAAAAGTATATTTGATATAATCTTAGCAATTGAAATTTAAAACAATTCCGACGTTTCGTCTGGTGAACTTGTTTGAACTTCTTCAGGATAGCAATCATTGAACTCATCAATACTTGAGATGTATGTGCTGAAATTCGAATTCGATTTTATATTTGTCTAATATGACATGAAATTCAGTTCGAATTGTTTCTGTAGATTTCATGTATTATCATGATATGTATGTTGAACTAGTTAAAAGTGAGGAATGTAATTATAATACATTTGAAAACTGTAGCTTTTACAATGTAAACACTAGTTTAAACACTTTTCATGAGAAATTACTGCACTCGATGGTAAAATGACAGTATTATTAGAAAAATGATGATGATTTGTTGATGAATATTAACTGGGATCTTTTGTTTATTTGGAAGTTATATTGATTTATTACATAATGGATCTCTTAAAAGGAGGTGCCTAAATTGATATCTACTAAACTACTGAAGTGTAATAGGCAACTATTGTACGGAGGATAAGGATTATTTTCTATATATTTAGACATTTTGATGAGATGAAGTTACAAATATGACTTTATTGAGTATAAAATATTTGACCATTACAAACATCTTATTTCCTACAGAATTCTTATCGGAGCTAGAATTGGTCAATAATAAAATTCTGGGACTGCAACAATGTATAATGTAGTTTTGAACTCCATAGTTAAGATCAGTTCTTTTAAGATCACAAAGAGGACTTAGTGACCAAAATTATCGATCTATGTAACAGTGAGTACAGAAGTAGGACAAGCGGTAGCATCATCAAATTATACGGTCTTCTCTGTAGTACGGAATGAATACTTCAATATGATCAGTCAGTATGTCTACTCTGATAATGTCATCATTTTACCACCGAGTGCAGTAATTTCTCATGAAAAGTGTTTAAACTAGTGTTTACATTGTAAAAGCTACAGTTTTCAAATGTATTATAATTACATTCCTCACTTTTAACTAGTTCAACATACATATCATGATAATACATGAAATCTACAGAAACAATTCGAACTGAATTTCATGTCATATTAGACAAATATAAAATCGAATTCGAATTTCAGCACATACATCTCAAGTATTGATGAGTTCAATGATTGCTATCCTGAAGAAGTTCAAACAAGTTCACCAGACGAAACGTCGGAATTGTTTTAAATTTCAATTGCTAAGATTATATCAAATATACTTTTCACATGTATATTGAATGATTTCTCTATACTCGGTGCCCAATATTTGTCATGCTTTCCGTTCTAATATTGACGAATATACGTATATAATGGATAATAATAATGACTGTTATTATTTAAATTAATGAATGAATGTACGAATGAATGAGAATTTACAGACGTTTACTAATTCAGATGTATGAAATATGAATTTATCTATAAATCGTGGATCGATTGAGATTAGATATTAACATCATTAGATATCGATTCAATAATCTAGAGGTTAAACGTTCGTAGGCGGGACAGAAAGTTCTCAGTCGAGTCCTATGTGTAGGATCGTAGATGCGCACTGTTGTAGAGTTCTATACCTGGAAGAAATGGCCATCCAGTGATTCTAGGTTTTCAATGATGGTTTAGCTTTCATTGAATCATGAATTCAACTATTAATTAGTTAATATTTTAGAAAGTTGAAATCTCGTATAACAAATCATTTGTAGATATTATTATTTAATCTATTGACTAAATGAGCATGTAAATGATTTCTAATAAAGATCTACAATGTATAATGTTGGGAAATATGAATTTATCTCACATTATTCCGACTATTAAACACAATGCTACAAATGATTAATGCTTAAATTATTGAACGATGTTCCTGAACTTCACTATCATCTCTTCCTGAATACCATCATAAACATAATTTTCTTTTGTAAACTTAATTACTGTTTTTTGTCTATGTCGAATTGTGGTGTGTGCTATTGATGTCGATAGATATAAGTAGTATGTATCATCAATCGAAAGTGAAATACTTGGAAGTAGAAGGTTAAGAAGATCAAAGAAAAGAGAACGAGAACAAAGAATGATCGGTATGAAAATGAAGGAACGATCAAGTTTGCGACAATTGATAGATATTTGCAAAAGGAACAGTGAAATTTGAAACAGTTGATTGAGATTTTGCAAATAAAGTATTTACTGTATGGTTCTGTAATTTTGTGTTGAAATACATTCGATTGTCACCACTTGAGTTTTCATTCACTACGATATTAAAACATGATCATCAATTAATCTCAGTGCCCGTGTGTTTTTTTTCTCTCAAAAGAATCAGCTAATTTAATAGACTATCAAATCAGTTTATGCTTATCTGGATTCAATGTAGCTCAATGGATAATTAACTGACTTTTGAAGATGCGCAGTATGAGTATCAACACTAGAATACAAGTAAATTCAAATGGTAATTCTCAAGATAGGAAGATAAGCATATCACTAATATTTGTGATAGGCACAATTTAAATGTATAAAATTTTATGACTAAATGATGATGTTAAGCTAATTCACTTTGGATAGATATATCTCCATAGAGATTGATCATTTATAGTTCATTAACATTAAAGTTGTTTTACGTTCAGGAATGAAAAAGTAGAATCCTGCATAATTATCAATTTCTAAAATAAAAAAAATATCTGAAATACTGAAAATTATATCAACACAATATTTGAAAAGTGTTGTAACGCGTGGACTGCTGATTAGATGAGCAGCGTACTTATCGATCGGACCAATGACATGTAAACACGTACGAACGACCTACATTCCCGATTGGCCCCGCTTCTCTGTCTAGCCCAGCCAGTTGAGTCCAGAACACATGTCTCAGCCCCTGAGTTATGAATCATTATATTTCAGACATATTCTGTTTATATACCAATCAACCAGACCACATCGTACCATAAAATAGAAAAACAACATTTGTACGATATTTAACGAGTGAAACAAATATTGACCAATAGGGAGTGTACATTCAAAGTCCAAGGCCACCATTAGACTTAGCATGATAATTATTGGTATATTTTTCTGCACATCGTAACAAAAAGTATTGAAATTCAATAGTGAAATAATTCATTACTCTGTAAATTTTGAATGAATAATGATATATAGTTTCAGTTATTAATATGTATAAGGAATTACTTACTTACTTACGCCTATTACTCCCAATGGAGCATAGACCGCCGACCAGCATTCTTCAACCCACTCTGTCCTGGGTCTTCTTTTCTAGTTCCATCCAATTTTTGTTCATTCTTCTCATGTCTATCTCCATTTCCCGACGTAATGTGTTCTTTGGTCTTCCTCTTTTCCTTTGGCCTTGGGGATTCCATGTGAGGGCTTGTCTTGTGACGCAGTTGGGTGCTTTCCTCAATGTGTGTCTTACCACTCCCAGCGCTTCTTCCTAATTTCTTCCTCCGCTGGGATCTGGCTTGTTCTGTCCTACAGTAGGTTGTTGCTAATAGTGTCCGGCCAACGGATCTGAAGTATAAAAAAGTATAAAAAAATGCTAACCAGAAAAATTATAAGGAATTAGAGCCACTATATTATCAACTACATTATTTTGATAATGTTATATCCCTATGAAAATAATGAATAGTAAATTTTGGGATCCATTTATGGACGAATAAAATACGTATATTTCTATTGTATAACTATTAAGTAGCTTACCTATGTATGTATATTCATGTTCCTACCAGCATAAGCTTCATTTTGACCTATATATTATTATTATAAGATTTATCATTATTGAGTTATGCCCAGTTTATTAATTACTATCTCCCTTATTCACAGACACATTTGGCCAAATCTTGTACAAATGTTTTTTTCTATTTTATGGTACAATGTGGTCTATTTGATTGGTATATAAACCCGGTGTGTTTGAAATACATGATTTATATCGCAGAGGCTGAGATTGGTGTTGTAGACTTAACAGGCTGGTGTAGATGGGGAGCAGGATCGATAAAGAGTCTAGATTGCTCGTACTTATTTTGTGCGTCATTGGTCCGATCGATAATTCACTGTTCTCTAATTGGCGGTATCACCCCATTATACATTAATGGGGCATACAGATCGCAGATTACATAAAACACAAGTGTCAAGTTTCATTCAATGTACAGTTTAGAAGAGAGAAAAATATAAATAAATATTGAGTATATTCAATAGTATTAAGACCAGGTGAAATAATATCACGAAATCTTAGAACTCAAATAAATAAAATGAATGAACACTTATTCAAATCATATCCAGGTAACAGAAAATAACTTCTTCAAAAGACTACGTTAAAAATGGGTACAATAAATGTAAATAGGATTAGAATCATGAAATGGCAACTTTCAGTTGAAACTATTCTATCTAACTTATTTCTTCAAGTAGTATTAGAAGGAAGTGAATATATTACTTAATAATTTAATTATATTAGTTGAGTGAAGTAGATTGATCTAATGATATTGTGAATTGTATACATTCATCAAGTTATTGATTGATGAGTACTAAGTACTGCCGTGTTCAATGTAAATGAATTCGACAATTGACTATAGAAATAAATCAGTTCGCAATAAAATCTTTACCTTCTTACTTACATCTAAACATGTAACTATGTGTTCAAATGATAACAACTATAAAATGAGTTTGAAATATTTCAAAGGTGAATTACATAAATAATTTAAAAGTTTTGATAATCATCTTATAATGAACTGGATCATTATCATGATTACATTTTATCATATTCTATATAGAAATTCAGATCAATCAATCACAAATTAAGTCTAAAGTTTAGGTGTTTATGTGTGAGACCAATAGGTCCTAGGTTCGAATCCTGTGGGGCGGGATCGTGGATGCGTATTGCTGAGGAGTTCTACACTAGGACGAAACGGCTGTCTAGTGCTTTCATGTTTTTCCATGGTGGTATAGCTCCAATTGACTCATGATCTCAACTAATAAAATTACTATAATATTTACAAAACCTCTTTCTGATGATAATCACAAATCAATTAATAGATATGAATAAATGAATAAATATGCAGCTCAAGTATTATGTCCATGGATCATTATGTGAAAAAGGGGAAGTGAAGTCATTTAGGTGTGTAAAAATTACTAGGACGTTAGTATACAGCGATTAATATTAAAGTGATGACAAGAGTTGGATATATTCGACATCCAATTAACAAGTGTTAACTTTAAACAGTAACTAGGGTAAATATGAGCTATGTAAACAAGAAAACAATGAGCTTGTAAATGGCTTCAATATTATGACGTATATACCAAGACACTACGGATGATGAGCAGTTTTCTCTTGAGTGAATTGTAAAATTTGGCTACTGTTCAAATGTCATTTTAAAATATCAAGCTTACCTTTAATTCAGTATATTTGATTACAAAATTGGCATTTTTTAGAGAGTTATCTGGAACTCTTGTTATATGGGAAACTATGGAAGACCGGAAAACACTAAAAAAAACTATCTTTACATTAAAATAATCTCTATAATTCATCCAACTAACTAATAATCGTATTCTGTGTAGTGATTAACTTCTCACCGTAACTTCAATATCATTTCTCAAAGTCATGACATTTGGGGTCTTATCACATTGTGAGAATAAGACAGTCATCTCACTAATGACACTTTATGACAGTCATGTAGCAATGACAGTTGAAAGAAGCTAAAAATATGAACTATTGCATTCTAACTCAGTGATTTAAAGGTAATATACTCATCACAAGACTATGTTTTCGGGTCTGAATCCTGTTAAAGTAATGGATATTCATTACTGAAAAGTCCCAAGCTAGGAAAAATCAGTTGTTTGATTCTGCTTAGTTTTAAACGGTTATTTAAACAAAGTTCGTCTGTAATATCAAATATATTCCAATGCAAATAATCTCCAAAATACACCCAATAATCAGCACTTCATCAATCTTAAAAGGTATTTGAAAAAACAATGGGTTAAGTTCCAACTGGTAATCTTACATTACATTTCACCTATTTACTACTGAATACTTTTGTTCCGATAGTTTATTTAAGGAAATGTTGCAATCATACATAACGTCGTTCTAGGTTTGAATATTTCAGTGTGTTAACATCTAGGAATTTAAAAGTCATGGATCCAGGTTCATTAAGCCTCTTGCATAAAACGTAGGCTTATTACTTATCTGACCAAAATAAAGTTTACAACGGTTGACATGCAATGAGATTATCACAAAAACTACAGCTTAGTTTGGTAATATGGTTAGGTTTTTGAACGTCACTAACAAATTTCGATGAGAGACCATACTACTATTAAGTAGTTAAACAATAGTACATAAATTATTATTTTGATTAACGGTACTATGAAATCCCCAATATCGGTTTTTAGAATAAATAAGTGTTAAATAATGTGGAATACTCTGCAAGAAAAGTAAAAATCGATGGAAATGAGTAACAATAATGGTTCAAAACCAAATGAATAATGCTCAAAAGGAATCAATATTTGTTTTGACAACAGGAGAATTCAATGACTGGTTTCAAACCGAGTGTAGCAACTTCCCGTAAGGATCAGCTGCATGATCAGCCTCACACTTTGTTCCACGGATTACTGCTTGATATGGGTTTCTGAAAAAGACCTTTAGTGCTTAGTATCTTAAAGAATGTATTGATGGATTATTAAATATCAAGTCAAAATATATAATGGATCCCTTTCCAGGTTGATATACCAGTAATTGACACAGACCGGAAGATAGATAGGACTTTAATGTGGTGAAAAGAGGAGAGAAGCGGTTCGAAAGGAGTTAATGAGATCAAGGAATGAGAATTTGCAGATAACACTCAACGGAAGATTTAGAAGGGACAAATTGGGTCACAATGACTGATTTAGGGCCATGCCAACCAGTGTTCCCAACAGGAAACTACAGATAATTTGTTGACCTGAACCAAGAATTTTGCGCCTACTTACACGACTCAGAACACGTCAATTATGTAATGGACTGGTGGTATAAATTGGTTTGTTCGCCGCCATATTTCTCCCAAATAATTTTTGTGACTGTCATCATTTCGCATGAGGTAAGCGATCGCTCTACATGCGTAGCATATACCCTAGACATTTCAATGGACGAAAATAACGGTCTTAACAACCGATTTGTCATCTTCACCAAGTACCTTACTTTTGTCTAACCTTGACGACACTCACTTGGTGTTTCCATTACATTTCTAAACAACGCTATAAAGATAACTATGGTTAAGTGATTGTGACCGAAATATACGTTTCTCTTTCATTTTGTACTGTTGTTTAATGTTTAAATGGTTCCTAAATATTAATGAGATTCCTTAGTTGATTTATTTTGATGAATTAGACAAAATTCAATAGATGATTTTGAGAAGAAAATACAGTTTGTTTTTTAAATGTAATCAGTTAGTAAGTTGACAAATCTTATGTGTTTACAAAATGTATATCAGCATGATTTCGCCAGTTTGTAACTTTATGTTTTAAGATGACAGATTTTACTCTCATCCTTTTCTTTCTTTTCGCCTATAGAAGTTTGACTAGGCATTTATGTTTGCACAATACGTAATCACTCATTCGTAGTCATTTTATCTGCAGAATATTCTCATACATCTGATCCCTATTCTCACTATTTTATTCAATCTTCCAATTCTTTTATGTTCTCTCAGTTTGATGGTTGTAACCTCTCCTTCAAAGAACATCCTCATGATATTACCGAGAAGTACAATGAAAGTGTCTCAGTTAAATTATTCAACTCACAAAGAAAACCACACTTTCCAACATCCTCATCTTAAGCTACAAATATTCGCTAATATTTATTTCATCTATTGATTTTAGAAAGTGATCACTTTGGTTGTTAAATATAATCTTCCCAAAAATACGTTTAAGCTGAATCATTATGCATTTACAAGTTTATTTGCTTTTGTAAGGTAAGTTACTTTGATCCTTTGGAATTTATTTGAATATTTGAGAATACTATACTGATAAATGTCTACATTAACTATCCGACCAAATTCATTTTTGCAATTATTTTTAACCTAATACTGTAATTCTAATTTTAGATGTTTATAGATTCTCAAGTATCTGATGATTTAACAAAATAAAAGAATATCAGGTTTTAATACAGATTGTTATGTCCCGATAAGAATAATGAATGGTACATTTTGGGGTCCATTTACAGACCGATACTATATGCATATTTTTATCGTATAATTATTCAGTAACTAAGCTATGTATATTCATGTTCCTACTACCATAAGCTCTATTTTGATCTATAGACTATTATTATACGATTTACCATTATTCAGTTATGCCCAATCTATCAATTACTACCTCCCATATTCACAGACACATTTGGCTAAATCTTGTACAAATGTTTTTTTCTATTTTATGGTACAATGTGGTCTGTTTGATTGGTATATAAACCCAGTATGTTTGAAATACATGTTTTATATCGCAGAGGCTGAGATTTGTGTTCTGGACTTAACAGGCTGGACTAGATGTGAAGCAGGACCGATACAGAGTCTAGACTGCTTGTACGGGTTTTATGCGTCATTGGTCCGATCGATAATTCACTGTTCTCTAATTGGCGGTATCATCCCATTATACATTAACAGGGTATACAGGATGCAAGTTATAACACAGATATATTTTTGTTAGAAAAAATACTAAATTATAAAGAAATTAAATTAGACGCTTTTTTACAATGAATAAAGTATATACTCTTTAAATTTCAGAGTCTTGTCGATTACCATCATGATAATTTTTAATTTTTCGATTATCACGAACTAAATTATTTCCACTACTTTCACTAAAACTATATTCTTCACTAAATCTCTCCATAGATCCTATTGGTGCTTCTAAATCAGAACGTGAATGATACTTTTGTCCTGATAGAAATGTTGATTTTGCCTCATCTGTTGTTTTAACTGGTAAAGCTTCTTCTGGCCAATGACGTTTTATTAATTTCCATCGACGTCGTGTTTTAATTTTAGTGCTCATTGGAAATTCTAATACTAGTGTTTGAATATCTCGACGTAATTCTTTATTGAATAGACCAAATGAAACAGCTGACAGTAATGAAGAGAAACCAGAAAGAATCGCAAATCCATATGACCAAGATGGCCAATTCAATGTAGGATAAGGCATCCAAGTCTCTGTTTGATAATTCACACCGAAAATAACCACTGATATAAATATTAAAATTGCTATAAAAAATGAAAACAACACAATATTATTTGATGTTAAATAGTTAAAAAGTTAAGTTTAATATTAAAAACTTAGGTTTTATAGCTGTTAAACTGATATATCTATGATTAAGAAAATTTATGACTTTTCTGGGATTCAGAATAGTGTTGCGCAAAATCATGGTTAAGTTAACATCGTTGGTAAAGTAGTAAAACAGGGATTCATTTCATGTATAACTGAATAACAATTACGAAAATACTTATTTAAACTGTACGCATGATTTATGTTGTATATTTTATGGTGGACCAAATTTTTAGATCAGTATGACACTGATTTAGGTAAACAAATACTAGTGATTTATTTTATTAAAACTCATGACTTTCTAATTTCTTAAGGTTTACCTTAAGATGAATGTTTGTAACCAGTTATTTGAACTAGAAAATCAGTTTCGATGATTCATCAGAGAATTATTACAATGAGACAGATCATACACTCTTGTATGTTTAGAGGTTTGATAAATTAATCCTTATAATAAACTCCAGATAACTGATGGAAAGGACATGAAATCAGGTTGAACTCATAATGTCGAATATCAAAAGACACATACCCTGAAGTCAAGCCTTTCAAATTCAGAATAGTTTTATCAGTTTTTACCAACTTCACGTAGTTGACGCTGACCCAAATTAATAATAGCATGATTAGTTGTGGTTGTCCGAACAAACGTTATTAGTATGACTTCACTCACATTATTATCAGTTGACGTAGTAGTACCAGATATTTACAACCATTATAAAAACATCTTAGAAATGCCATAAATATATTGCAACATCCGCTTATTTTATCTTTTTGAGATGTAAAAGCTCCCTTAAAAGTCCTATTTCTTATTTTGTTGATTCATGAGACTGCCACATTTGTTGTACAGCCTTTTAACCCGTCTAGTCAAGCTATGTCTAGTTTTATATGAGAATCATTATGAATTTTCCCTATTTTTAACACAATATTATTAAAAAATTGTTGAAAAATGTAAGTATTACGGCCTAGACAGAAAACGAGATTTATCCTACGCATAACATGCTATTGAGAAAGATCATAAAACTGATAAAAGTATATTTTTTATTCTTGTCCACAACACCTGTAACGATCCCATTTTAAAGATACTCGAAACAACAAAGATTCGAAGAGTTATACTTTTCTAAGAATCCCGTTACGCTAACAAAATTTTTACATTACTGCCTTATCCTGGTGACTTTTAGGATAACTGCATCTCTGAAGTTGGCCTTCACACAAATTCTTCCTCACTTTACATCTAAACTATAAAATATCAATACATAAAACCAAACACGTTACATTTTGATAATAAAAAACAAAATGTATTTTATGCTAACAATTTAACTAGGCTTTTACAATCCTAATCCAGTATACTTTGAAGAATAGTTATAAAAGCCAGTGTATTATCATTAAATGAATATCCACAAAGAAAATAAAGTCTTAAAAGAGAGCGTTTAAACTTTTAATGTCCTACTCTTCTGCTAAATATGTGGAAACACTTGTACATTTTCTCTGAAACTTTGAAAGCAGCTATACTTGGCAGTGATGAAGCCATTTTCTAAGATATCTCAATATAAAGATGGTTGACGTCTGAAAGTCAACTTCAGAATGTGATTTAACTAATTATGACCATGACAACTACTACGAGCTTGTCAAGAAAGGTTTTAGCCTAATTTTTCGAACTTAGAAATATTAATTATTGTTATTTACAGTGTATAGCTACACTAAAATATGCCATGGGTTAGTTGATAGTTAGACTTTTATTAACTTCAGCAACAGGGTTGTACGGTTAAATCCTTGTATATTTTTTACAAATTGATGGATCAAGAAGGAATTACAAGTTTTGCTCATCAGAATTTAAACTATAATGCTTGGTGTATTCAACAGCCAGTACAGCACCAAAGTTGATCAAAATAGACATGAAAGTACCAACTTTGCCAACATATTTAGGTAACTCAGCTCTGTGTTTAAGGCGTCAAGGCGAATAAAGACACTATATGTTCAAGAATTATTTTATACACCGATGAAAATTAGCAAGCGACAATGTGACTAATAGATATAACAAACTTAAAGTGACATAATGTCGGTTTTCTAAAAGTTCAAATCTGAAATGAAATTATATTTATGCAGTACTGAACCTTAGCATGACGGACTTTATACGAAAACCAGATTATTAGTGTTTCTCTTCTTGGCTAAAAATAGCTGGTCAAAATGATTTTTGTGCACTGAACAGTATTTCGAATCTTTGCAATCAACTCATATCATGAACAGTTATCTATTTCCATAATAATCCACCTGTATGCAACTGTAGAAATCAACTTTATAGGAATGACCATATTTGCGTCGAATGTTCGTCTACCGAAACAGTATAAAAAAGTTATATGGAAACTTCAACTAGATAATGGCATTACTCCTAATATGTAGGAAGGAGAGACGTTAATAAACTGAGCTAAAAAAGAATGAGCCAAATTTGGGTCGAATTATAATAATGTTAGAAATGGGGAAAACTGACCGTTTCATTCAAGTACTAAAAACAAAAGAAGCGAGAAACTAGTTTGTAGGCATGAAAATACTGAATGATTTGCTGTCACAAAAGACCAAAGATCTGAATCAAACTTACTTGAGCAAGAATGACAGAATGTAATTAACGAGATAAAGAACGACTGACGTTCCACATGTCTAATCCTTTTACACATGTACGCAATAAGAGTGACCACTGCTACTATCTGTAGACAAAGAGATACTGTCACCATAACTTGGATGATCAAAAACCAAACTAAAATTAATCCGATTCACGATGAATACTTAGGTAAGTTAAACGTACATGGAACCAAATCCGTGAATATTTTTCGCATATACGGAGAAAGAATCCACCAGCAACCGTAGTAAGAAATCATATTGGGATCTAGACGTTGTACAAAACCATTGACACAAAATTCCCACAATCCTAAGCGGATAAAAGGTGTATGAAGTCTAGGCCATGATTGTAACCAGTATGGAGTAACAAAAGCTATGAGCAAAAAAGCGAAGGCTGAGTAGGTTGATATGTATGCAGTACGATATCTGCATTCAGTGAATGGTGAATGCTTGATTCTATGTTTGATTCTCATGCGGAAACCGACCTATTGAAAGAGCACTTACAAACGAAAACAGCCGTGAAACAGTAAAACAAAATAATTTGCGATTCCGCAAATAATAAAAAAATAGACTATGTTTAGTTACACACAAATATTGTGACAAAAATTTCAACAACACTCGCTAAAAAACTGTGATTTTGAATGTTCAGTAATTCCGTTTTTTGATTGAGAACATGAATCAATTGATGTTAGACCACCGTTGTAAACCTGGAATGACATCAATTTATTCATGATCTCAATCAAAAAACCTAACAATCTCCACAACCCCCATACTGATAATTCACTTTTTATTGTGATTGTTCAACATTCGTCACAATTTTTCCTCCACTTGTTTTGGCTTTAGTCTTAAACATAAAATGTGCTTCCCTGAAATTTTTTGAGCTTATTCATATATTGCAAGAACGATTTTGAAACATCAGTTTCCAGTAATAGTGTTGTTAGATTGATTGACCTGTGTTAAGATTCTCACTGGCTGATGTTGACTCGTTGTTGCACTTTCACTGGGGTTTGTCCTTAGACCTTATCACTACAAATGGCCTATAAGAAGCATCGTGCTGACTATAACCTTGTGGTGATTACAGAGCTTTTGACAGCTGGCTTGAGTAATGGTATATCTGTAGCATTATGGTCTAATTCGATATTAGTACATTTATCCTTGCTGCTATAATAATAAATATAATCTCAAAATCGCAGGTTTTTCACGATGTGACTACCTAATCTAATACATGGGAAGTGAGTAATATGTCTTTATTATGTTCAAATGGGTTGGTTTCCAATCTCACCTAAATTAATAGGCTGACTTAAAGAAAAAAATTATGACGACGGGGAGGAAGAATTCCAACTGGTGTCCCAGTTAGTTTGTTAAGTTTGATACCGTTTATTTAGTCACAAGGAGATTTTCTCGACTTTTTTATTGCTTAACTTGAAATATATATGAATTTTTATCAAAACTCGTTGTATTGCGTTGAAATAGTAATAAACTCGTTAATTTTTGACAGAAAGCTGTTAGTACTTCATCACATGTCCGTCAGAACATGGGCTAGATGAAATAAGCTCAGGCAGTCATCTCTTAATTATTCCATCAGAAATGAACATTGTCTGTTCTCTTTTCTCCCTCTCATTTCCAGCAACCTGATGGTATTCCCCCAAAAACATATGTATGGAACATATGACTTCGTTCTGCGCCTTCATTAATACTTATGACATTCATCTGGAAACATCATCAAAAAACACAAAATAATGCGTAAATGTTGGTGTTTTAAAATGCCTTGTCATTCATTCATCACATTGCTTCTTGCTATTAACAGCTCTGAACTACATTTGCATGCTTTCTCAATCACTATTTGCTTATCGCGAAGAATCCTCAAAAACGTATTCTGAAAATTAGGGCCTCATTAACTTTCATATTCTAATTTACGAAACATTATCCTCCTGTTCTTATTATCATTGTGTCATACAACGTTTCAACCTAACTGAATAATCCATTATAACAAATCCCCTAGCATTTACAACTTATTGATCTTGCCTGTAAACTGGCATATTTTTTTGTAAAACATTGTTATTTGAGAATAAAGTATTATTATTAGTCTGAATGAAAAGCTAACGAACTAAGGTTCATTCGATAAAGTCGAACTACCTTCTTCTTCGTAACATACAAATCCTTCTTGAGTCACTCGTTTTTAATTATATCAATACGCAAACTCTGCCCTCGATTTAAGCGGACTTAACTTCATGTAAAAATTATATTGAAGTGCAAAGTGCCTCAAAATGATCAGCTTGCGCTATACAGTCAAAGGTCGCTCTGGTACAAACTAGTGTACTAAACAGCAGATCGAGCGGTTAGCAAATAAGCGTCTGATACTTGAGAGTCAGTAAACGTATTTCCAACAAAGTGTGATAAAACATATCTTTGTACATGGATTCGATAAACCGTTATAATCAAAGATCTGTATGATCTAGGTTTACGGCTCTATTAGTGAAATTATCTATGCCACGGAAATATTACACTTAATCCAACATTACAGACTTGGCATAATATGACCTAACCTATAATATTTTACGACTAAGCCACGTCATTGTCTGTACTGTCTCACCATATCATGTAAGTTAGTGGAATTCCTTTGAAGAAACATTGCTAAATACATTCACAGTAGTAATGGAACAACATGTATAAAACAAAAACAACACGTTACGTAGAGTGACCATAACCATACGGCTGAACAATACCGATTCTATTTAGTATTTCTGGGTAGGCTTTTCCGACCTTCGAGTGTTGAACGTCCGATTTAAGTTTTCTTAGTTATATTATGTTCATTCTCAAGGTTTTCGTGAATAATAACAAATGTCACTACGGGTCAATATTCACCACTCTGACCATTATCTAACCTTGAGTTTAGTGGAAAATAACCTTATTGTCAACGGTTTTGCACCATATAACAACAATAACGGCATTGTTCAGAGTCGGATAATAAAACTTTAAGTTAAAAGACTTAGAAATATTAGTATAGGGCAACAGAAGCCTTGAATAACAGTTATTATGTATAAAACAATCAGGGAAAATCATGACTTTTAGAAGCATTCATTTTGTTACACGTGCTCCTGGAAAGCCAGGAATATTATTATGAAGTTCAAGGACAAAGTAAGTCGCCCCTCGAGCGCAGATAGTCAACCACAATCATTCAGCTACGCAACCATTGAAATATACGATTGAGTCGTGTGAAAACAAAGACAGTTGGCGGAATGCCACAAAATGGCGTGGAAATGATTCAAAACCGAAATCAAGGACTGAGAAAGTAATAATAGCTCAATTTGAATAAAAAATTATTTATGACACGCGGAAATGAGGACATTTGAGAAAACAAAGTCAACTTTGGTGCTAAACAATGCTTTGTTTTCATACAAAGTACATACAAGGAAGATGCACACAGATGCGTTTACACAGACCTAAGGAAGTTCGTAACATTTACTTCAAGGAGATTCCAAAAGAACGAAGATTGTTTACCCCACTTAATCCGCGTAACTCATCATATTGCTGAGTATACTTGAGTTGTTCATTCGAAGTAGGTGTTTCTTTCGTGCCTTTAGGTAACCCTCGTTCTCTGATAGAAGAACCCGGACCAGTATTGAATTGGTCTTTATTTAGATCGCGTGGCAGTCACCGTGGAGCTGTGGATTGCCTGATCATACACAAAAAGCTTTTCAACATTCAGTATGAGATAATGGGAAATATAATGTCTTTAAAAAGTAAGGAAATGAATGAATACTTGAGCTTTATAGTTTTGAAATATACTTAGTTGTTTGAGGTCGACTCTCAACTAGTCAACCTAAGCTCTTACACTACCTTCCTCCCAGAATCGTGTTCTGTAGGAACGTCTGCTCAATCAACCTATCTATCACGGACATATACGTTCTGTTTCTACAGCCCAAAGGATAATTATCAACTCGCTCAGTGTTTGGCTTCCAATCAATGACGACCGACTCCGTCGTTATGCGACGATAGTCCATGGATGTCTCTTCATCTGTTGGCTTGCAGTCTTATAGCATTCAATTTCTTCTGCGACTACCGCTGATGGTTTACTACATGTCCTCTATATGGTTACCAGAGCTTGTAAGAGAAACGAGGGTGAGGAAATGAAATCAGCATATCTAAAAAAGTGAATTGAAACATGAGCTCTATTGTTTTGGCATATACTTAGTCGTTTGGGGTCGACTCTTAACTAATTAACTTAAGCTAATAAATTCTACTCAAAGAAAAACAGGCGAGTGGTAGTGTCAAGAATTTATTCTAAACAGTTCACTGGCAAACTGATAATTCTGGTTCATTTCTGTCGTGCTGGATGCTGTTATCCTGTGCCTCTTCCGAATCCATGTAATTCTCAAAAGTCACTTGACATCCGCTTGACCAGAGTGTAACAAGTGTGGGAGCGAGCACTTGCAATGTGGGGAGGGGGCTGTGAGTTTAGTTGACCGCTACAAAGACTGCCGATCTCTTTTAGCTAGTTCAACTACTCTTTTAGTTGGCACAACCTTGGGATCCCAAGATTGTCTTGTGAGCTACTGCTAAGCATCATATAGTAAGTTCTCAAGATCCAGGATTCTAGAATTCAAAAAACACATGTATTCCTTCGTTGAAATAGTTTTTGTTCAAAACATTTTCCATTGAAGTGAGCTCTGAGTAAAGTTTATTCTTTATAGACGATGGAAGTCATGTCATTACCGTCAACTGGTCAATTTAACGGAAATCTGAACACATGCAGAGGCATATGAAGTTATAAATAACATAGGCTCTTGCACTTTTATTCATAGATGGAACATATGACTCTGTACTTTGGATCTTATCGGCAGAAATTTGAAACCGTGCCAAAACCACGAGAGGAGAGCACAAAAAACCAATAAGTTTACTCAAGTCTGTCATGAAGATATTAGATATTCAATACTGACCCGGGCTATCTGGTGACTGCGCTACGTTATGTAGAACAAATGGACTGTATGTTAGAAATCTAGTTAATTCTTTACTCTCCATCAAATCTAGCTGACAGAATTCTTCGGTAAAACGGCATCAGTCTTGCTTCATATGCGTACATGGGACTAAACGGTGACCATCCTACCTATCAATACAAATAAATGCTAAAGTTAGACGATCATATGTCTCATGAGTTAAAAGACACATTTCAAGATGTATCTGCATCTAGTATTGAAAACCGAAACTCGACCAGTCATTCTCGCCAAAATCTTGCTGGTGGATCCGGAGTTTTTGCAAATTTCTTCGAAGAAATGGCCGAACCACTTTCTTACCAATCCTCAAATCTCATTGATGAAAGGCAGAGTACTATATCTACAGAGGACTGTAAAATCCAAACACAGAGTAACGAGGTGAAGGAGGGCAGTTCTCCTATGCTGCGTGATGAGATTAGTCCTATGGAAGCTTTCTACGGTGATAATGCAGATGATGACCTGAAAATTCTTGAACGATATCGTTTGCTCGTTAATTCTTATTCTGATTCTAAACCATGCCAAGATGATGGATCTCAGGTAACTCGTTGGGAGTTTTGCTTTTCCCACAGTGGTAGTTTTAAGTTTTATATACTGGTGATGCTAACAGCATGTATATCGGTGAGACTAAAATTTATGGACGATTTTTGAGCAGTGCTAATGTACCTTAAGAGTATTCACATACTTACTAGAGGCAAGAACGTTCGTAATTTAGTATGAGGCATCGGGACTATGATTCGTCCATAAATTATAGTCTCGCCCTGCCTGACAAATTTTAGAAGAAATTTAAGAGACGAGAAAATTTCACAGTGTTACAATCAGTAGTATGACTTTACCCTTGTATCTGGAATGGACTTATCTATGTTTTGAAGTATTTCAACCAACCCTTTTAGTATGCCGGTATCTAAAGGAACAATTGTCTAAGGTAGTGTTACTCAATCAGATCATCCTGGTGCACAAACTTCACTACTGCATCTTGACTAAATCTATAGTCGAGTGGTTGGTGATCCCTAGTGATATAATATAGGTTGTACATTATTTAAGTAACCGTATACAGTCTTCACCTAATAGTGTTCATCCACCGATTTCGACTGTTCTATTTAGAGATATGCTACTTACTTTGTTTTCTAATGTATTTGAAATGATTATTCAAGTTCATTTGGTTTTTATTCTTCCCATTCACCTTTATTGTGTTGATTTGTTACATCGCAAATCGGATTGATACACACTTATTTAGGGTCAAACAGACTTCTAGAAATATTCTAAAAATAAGTATAATGCGTAAGATGTAGTGATGCAACATAGTTGCTTAGATTTAAGTAAAGGAGCAAGGTCCGAGCCAGCAAATCGACACTAAAACCCGTATACTCCGGCTATTCAGCTACCGTTCTACTACGCTATTAATATTTTACATGACCGGTGTTTTTTATCTAGCAATTAAAGTAACCAATAAATAATCACTGGATTATAATTTCTGAAACGCTTTAAGTACCTCAACTTAATTGGTTGGTTATGATTGTCTTTTATATAACAAATATGTAAATCTGTAATCTGGTGCATAGTTAAATTCCCTTGAAATTGTCTTCTTCACATTGATAATAAGAATAGTAGTATTTACTCTGCTTTTTTCTTTCTCAAACCATTAAAGCTGAGGCAGTTATCTCATGATGATACACTAAAACGTGGTGGACTACCACATGGCGTAACAGAATACAATCCAACTGATTTAAGTAGCCCGTTGTGTATGTCATACATACATAGAAGTAAACCACCTAAAGTATTAGCCAATCGTTTTCTGCTTGGTTCTACAATTGGGCGAGGAAGTTATGGAAAGGTAATTCCTTTATGATCGTTATTTAAATTAGTTTGGTAGCACTTGTTCTTTTTAATTGCAAGTTACTTTCATAAAGTCTGCTTTAATTTTGGCCTAGATTATTTTCTGGAAATAGATCTAAAAGAAGTGCTTGATGGTAATGTCGATTTGTTACTTAAAGAAGGAATTCCAGATCTTTCATGTGTTCACCACATTGTTTAATTTTGTAATCACTGACTTATAGATCAAGGTATAGGTACTTAGTTGGTAAATATTGTTTATACGTGTTGCATTTACTGTGGAGTAACGAAGCGTAAACTACTTCTAATAGACCAATGGGGATCTGCGTGTATGTTCACTCTTTGCGATGATCTGTTGGGATTAGTTAAGAGGTTTATGCATCTAGATAGCTGAGTGAAAAATGAAATAAACCAATGTATAATAAACTGAATATCAGTGGATACTGATATGGGTCATCTTTCAAATCATAAGTTTAACCATAAAAGATAGAGTACACAACTCATTGGCGCTGTCAGCTCTACAGTTTGTTTTCAAAATTCAACTTCTCAACAATGGGGAATGTTCGTTGTTTGTATTTGATCATTGTTATCTATAGGGAACAAGTTTCATCCATTGCCAAGACTCATAAGTTATGCTACGTGCTAACAATATGTGTTTAAGTACAACAAAAATTATTTCCAAGTGAATAATACTATGTTCATATAAAGTCTTCGGTGGCTTACATTCTATAATTTCATACGGTACACTTTACAGACACTGAATTATATGAAAGAGAAAAATGGCTAGTTAATGGTCAAATACTTGGTTAAATTTGTTAATTCATCAGACCTTCAATAGGAGTCCTAGGAGTTGTGCAATTCATTCTCTCTGAACGTTATTGAACATGTCAATAAATATTTTTTTGTCATATCCCTATGAGTAGAAAAATTTTATTTCTACTCATCGGGATAATAACAAAAAATATATTTAGAGAGGGGTTTTGTGGATATTATAGTGATTTAATAGTTGGATTCATGAGTCAATTGAAGCTGAATCACCATGGAAAACTTGGAAGCACTGGACGACCGTTTTGTCTTAGTGTGGGACTCCTCAGTGGTGCGCATCTACGATCCCGCCCCGCGGGATTCGAACCCAGGACCTATCGATCTCATGCGCGAACGATTAACCTCCAGACCACTGAGTTGGCATCCGACGGTGTTAATGTCTAACTTCAACCAATCCACGAAATTGCACCACCGTCTACCATTGTCTTTAGTGAGTTACTGTCTCACAACAGACCCGGTTTAACTCCATTGGTCAAGGCTTCTCACTAGAACTCCAGTAATTACCTCTTGGAGACCGTCGCTAGTGAGCATATGATGATTATAATCAGAGAGAATTTGCGTGAATATTCTAGTAATTTAATGGTTGAGATCATGAGTCAATTGAAGCTAGACCACCATGGAAAACCTGGAAGCACTGAACGGTCGTTTCGTCGTGGATGCGCACTACTGAGGAGTCCTATACTAGAACGAGACGGCCACCCAGTGCTTCCAGGTTTTCCATGGTGGTCTAGCTTCAACTGTTAAATTAAAATATTAAGAATATATTTATTACTTACTCTACCCATTGCTTAATTTATATGAAACTATCAAGTCCAACCTTGGTATTGAACATGGTTTACAACAGAGGATAATGATAGTTCCATCTAACTTTTCTTTAGTGTTTTTTAAACAAAATGTCAGCTAAATAAACTATACTTTGTTTTCTTGTTTAATCCCGTTCTTTCCAGTGCTACAGGCGTGTATGCAATACATAGCCTTTAGATAGATAATGTATCGATTGATATAACTCAACCCATTTTGTTTTGTTTTATGTATACTAACATCCAAATATGAAGATCAACGAATTGCGTTGAATCATGACCAAAACAAACTAACTTGTTCACCAAGTACTTGGATATAAGACACACTGTAAGTGTGGGGGCTAATGATACTGCCCGTTTGCCCAAACTAAAGTAAGTGGGGCAGGCTTTTAACCTTGGGCACTTAGTGATTGAATATCGAACCATTAAACCACTGCTTCACAGTTAGTCAATACAAAACTCAGAGGTTTTAACTATCCTCTTTAGGTATCGCTTTTAAAAATAACTTTACAAACAACTTAAAAGAATAACTGAAATATTTTCTTTTGAAAATACCCAACAGTATGATACTGAATCCAGTTTTTAAAGGTCTTAATGATTCAACTTTAGAATATCGACTGAATTATCTTATTTCATTCATTTATTATTCTGTAATACAATTACCTATTCTTATTCTTCCTTTCAAAAATAATTTGAAGTACCCTTCAGCGAAATTTAGAACTTTATTATTAATATTATTATTATTATTATTATTATCATTATTATTATTAATCTTCGTCAATCACTATATCATAAAAGCAGAAGGAATAAGGGAAAACTCAAAAGTGATCGAAAGAAAGCAATAGAACTACTTTTAAATAATTGTGTCTCATGTCTTGCAATTTGACTAGTCAAACAACATATCAATAAATGTATGTAAATCCAATAAGCTTGTACAACGATAGATTATACTAATCATATCTTCTGTTTAACGATTAATCTGATTAAATAATAAGAATTAAGAGAGAACACATAAATCATGTGAAATCAACAAATTTTATTATTTATCATGATATTATGTTATTGACTCATAGTAGAGATGTTTGAATCCTTTTTTTCCGACTTATATTTGTTTGGAACAGTTATATGGGTGTTCTCATTAACCCCTATACATAAGTAGTGTAACAGGATTCACTTTGTCAAGTATAGGTTTATATACTCGGTATTGAATTAAACTATTCTTACTTGGGCTAATGACAGTACTGTGCAACTATTTAAAACAAAGTAAGCGGGAAGAGGTGAAGCATGGATCTGCAGCCTAATGGTTGAAGGTCAAATGTATTATAACTATAAAACTACCGTATCACCTGTATAAAATGTGTAAATTTATTTATTTAAACACATAAACATTGATATAAAGAGTCACCAAATACACATGCGCAGCACCCCATCACTCGAATTGCGTGAGGGCTAAAGTACTGCACGGGCGCCCACATCGAAGCAATTAGCTTCCTTAGAAGGCCACTCCTCGAGCCTTTGACCTACATATCTAATCCACAAGTCAGTGGATCAACGTTAGGAAATGCAGCCATATGATAGCCGGTGACCAACCATTGGGTTCATACACCATTTGTTCTGTCAGGATCCTGGAGCCCATGTGCACCATTCGTTTGGAATCAGGGTTTACCAACTCGTCTAGATAGATCCTCCATATCCACCAACCCGGTTAAAGTGTCGGATATTCGCTTTTCGTTCTCTCAATTTCGTAAAGAACACCCGCATCACAAGAAGGCTATGAGTAGGACTTTTCTGACAGTGGCTGTATATATGTGACTATGTGAGAGAATTTCGAGAGGAAGAGCTGACTTTCCCCACCTCCGACCGTACCAGGGAACTTGGGGGCAAAATGTGTAATATTCAGGTCGACATTTTGAATAATTATAGTAACATGTTGAGTAGGTAGCATCCAAACATTTTAAACCGGAACAAAGAGTAATAACTAATATTACTAGTATCAGATTAGATTAAAAAGCAGATCAATTTTGCCGTTGTTTTACACAAAAAGAAACAATTACACGCACACTTCTAAATTGCCAAGACAATGAGTGTGCTTTCAACTACCAGTCCCAAAAATCGTACCACTACACATAATAAGTTGACACAGTTTGAATATCGGAAATGTATGCTAGGCATTTTATTTGGTTGTAAATCTATTGTATTTGTAATTGTCGAGGTCAATTGCGTTTATAACACCACCTCACCAGGCAACATGATTAATATGCATATCCGTTAAGTCAATCTGCTATCTTTGTATGCTAATTATCATATATTAAGTTAAATAGATATGCCTTCAATTGTTTATACGATTATACGAAAAAAGACCTAGTGAAATTATTACCATCCTTTTTACGACTGTTTTTCGGTTGATTGTTTATACTGTCTTACTGCGATCACTTTCTAATTGATGTAATGATGAAATTAGTCCTTAGTAAATCGATATGTAATCTACATGAATTGTTTTGTAATTACCTTATAGTTTGGAAATAGTGTTTTTGTCCTTATTTAAGACTCCTTGGAAGTGAATATCAACACAATTCCACACACGCATAAAGTTCACAAGAGATGTCTATGTTAACCATAATAAGTGAAATAATATTGAATCACTGAGCTGGAAACCAATAATCTATATTCTAAACCGAGTCCTATACCTTGTAAAAGGTGTGTATAGACTGTAGGTTTTTGATCTCACGTAACTCACTAAGTACAAATTCATTTGCCTGACGCTTTGAGCTACGGTTTATGTGAAAGTGATACTACCTGACTGTCCAAACCCAGACAGGTCCAACAAGACTTGAACCTGCGACCTAGTAGTTAGAAGTCCAATAGTCTAACCACCCAGCCACCACTTGTGTCTTAGAACCGTTGGTCGTATAAGTTAGAACAACAAAGTGATAAGATATGTAATGAGGCTGTGAATCTTCATCTACTAAGGTGGTTGGGACATTTATTACGTATTCCTAACGGCCGCCTTCCCTAAATGTTGTCTGACGTAGGAATCGGTCGGCAGAAAGCTAGGAGCGAGCGAACCAAAGTGTCATTGATTATTAGTCTGAGCCATGTTATTGGGTGAAGACTACTTGGTTGGTCTCCGCGCGATAACTGCAACCAGTAGTTGGATACGTTGGGTAAAATAGCTTGAAGTCAATCATAATGGCGCAGTTCAATTCACTTATTATCTTCTAAATCTTAAGTTGCGGTATTCCCTCACATAAACCTTTTCTTTCTACTTTATCTAACCATATTCTCGATATCTAACCGTCTACTCTTTCTCACTACGACTGATACTACAAATACTTCAGCGTCCTTGTCAATTATCTTATCACCACCAACAAAACCGTTTTAAACATTTATTCGCTCTTATTTTAAAGTCAATAGTTTTAAAAACTCGCATTTTTGATTAATAGGAATTTAACATCACTAAAACAGTTCAGTTATTCTTGAAGAATTACTATCCCAACTGTGACATAACCTCTAGTCGAACTGGTCTCTGTGCATCTAGTGTTTTGACCTTCCCCTCATCATCATCACTCTTCAATTAACTTTCTTGATAGTGATAGAAGAGGGTTATATAGAACAAGCTCATAAAATAAGTGAACAACTGAACACCAGCTCAGTGATCTAAATGTTAACCACTCTTCATGAGACCTGAATGTCTTGTATTTGATTTCCGATAAAATTGTGGATAGGGACTCCTAAAGAATGAAAAGACTGTCCAATTCTTCCCAGTTTTTAATGCTTGTGCAACTAAGATAAATCCTTGACCTAATCATGAAATAAGCATATTTATGAATGAAAATTTAACTGGTTGGTTAATCCATTCTGACCAAGTCAAGATGTAAAAATTTCAAACAGATTAAAACATAAACACTTTGTATATGAAGTAACAAATATTCCACTTCCTCTTAATCACTTCAAATTTCTTTGTCTTTACCTGGCATCGGGATTTTATCAGTTAAATAATAATTACAGTGCCTGGACTTTTCTTATGCCAAATTCAATTCTCTTCTTTCTCTCTCCCCCCCTCCTCACCTCATTCCACTATTCTGTCCGCAGAAAAAGAATGGACACTTGTTTTTTTTTCCAACTTATCATCCAATCGTTCAATCTGAAACACATACATACATAGAGAGAGCGAAGAAGGTCATAAGTATTTCATTCATATGAACCTAGTGATTAATTTACCAGCCGCCAATCGATAACTCATTTTCTCTCCACTTTACATTCTTTCTTATAAAAGCTACCTACAAAAATACAGTCAAATGGTATTTTTCCCATAGTTATTTAAGTACAATATTACAATATGATATACCATTATCAATGACTTAGCATAGATAATTGACAACAGTTGATTGGTGGCTTTCATTCCTGTGTTTTATTGTGTTTTTCTTCTTTCATTGTTCCACGTTTTCTATGATATGGTATTTTATATTTCTGATTGTTTTCTCTTTCTAATCGATTAAGATTTTTAAATAAATATAGACACACAGATCAGGCTTAATTGAATATTTCTCATAACATAGCACTATATAGTTTCTAATTTAGAGATGGGTAAAAATTTTCAATTAAATGGATTGGATGATTGTAAATAAACTGGAGGTATATCAAACAGGCCGCATATATAAAATGTTTTTATCATTAAGATATTCAACCCCCGCCCACCTTGATGCTCACTTTTAAATGTCCTAGGAATAGGATGGTAGTTACAAGTGATTGAAACTAAAATGTGACATCTGCCCATGAAATCAATGACTGTTAGATTGAGCCGTATGTACAGATGGAAACTATCTAGTTCAGATCTATGAGGTTATTTTTTAACCAGTAGTTGGAGATGTTATGTGAGATGGCCCAGAATTGGTCTCGATACCACAGATTCATTCAAATTTATTGTCTTACAATACTTGTACTATTTATTATATGGAATTATTCTTTATTCGCGAATCATATTGTATATCCCTAATGTTTTCTACTGTCATTGATGGTCTTACTACTTCTGCTTCTTATGAATTTGTCTTGTTGGTTTTATCTCAGTGTTAATATTGTGTGACAATTTAAACCAATACACATACCTCAGTTTCTATCCTGTCTATAAATGATTGACTAAATCATCAGCGTTTAACAAACTTTTCATTTCATCAGTTGAGCTAAGTGGAACTTTGCAAGGCTTTTATTACCAGATATAAGCCTCATTCCAAGTATGAGGGCTAGTGATACCACCCGGGTTTACCATCCCGAAGTAGGTGGACCAGAGTTTGGACCCGGGACTTAGTGGTTGAATATCGGATACCTGAACCACTAACCACCGTTCTTTCTATTGTCAATGTTAATGATTGCGATCAACCAGTCTCTTTTGGGTATATATATAGACATATTAGTCACTAGTTGTTGATAAAGTTGGATTAGTGTTTACAGGTAGCAGAGATACATCCATCTGACGGGTCCCAAAAAGGAAGAAATACTGGTTCTGAATTCAGCTGATAACCAACTATCTAACTTTACTAAAATAAATCAACATTTAGTTTCTTATAATGCGTAATAATGAATCTACACTTGTGTTTTAAATGGAAGCTAAATTATTGGAATTTATTGAATTATAAGTTGACCTTATAAACGTGAACATTATTGTTAAAAAAAATTCAGATTGTGTAACTTTTCTTCTTTCACTAATGATTAGAATTTAGTCAATGTTAAGTGTTAAAAGCGTTCATTTGAATCATAAGTAGAGATGGATGATGGCTAGCAGTTCGATCCAGGACGTGCGTTCCTCCAACTCGGGACTCGTCAGCCGGATGTACCTGCATCCCAGAGTTCATTTCCACTCCGAGACCCGAACTCAGTACCGTTCACTCAAAATACCATCACATTATTCACTTAGCTACTGAGTCCTGATAGCCAATAGCTTGTGCAATGGGGTTAAGTTTTAGTTCATTTTTGTATTGGTTGTTTGGATCTTCCGATTGATGTTTAAGATTGCAATTGATCAGTCTCTCATTGGCATATGTTCATCCTGTGCGGATTACCTCGATATTGCCTTATATCACAAGCATTATGAGCAGAGATGGATAGTGGCTAGCAGTGGAATCCAGGATGAGCGTTTCATCCTATTTACACAAGCTAGTGGCTGTCGAGGCACAATCCGCACAGGATGCATAAATGTCATTGAGTGACTGATCAATTGCAGTTCATTGAAATTGTTATTAGTCCTAAAATTCTATTAGTTCTATGTAAACATCGTAACCAACTGTCTCAATGTTGAAAAATATATGAAGCATTCAGCAAACTAAACTGTTATCTAAACGCTTCTAAATCGTTTAAATATTGTGAAAATATTATTATTATTACGCGTTGAACTGTAGTGATTATATTCCTAAAAAAGGTATTAATAAGACCTTTTTTTATGTCCGTTACCTGGAAAGGAGAGCATTGTCAAATTCTTTAAGTTACTATTAAGACACTAGACTGAGTTCAATTCTAAGCTCCGTTTTCTAGGTTTTTTTCCATTCTTCCTTAAGATTATTTTAAATGAACTCTCTTCTGGCCGCTCTAAATAACTGCACAGTTCCAGCTTGGCCCTCAGACTGTAGGTTCTTCATTTCTACTGTAATCCGTATCTTAAAAGTCAATATTTCTCACTGTAGATCTTATCATTATCACGAAGTAATGTAACAATTTTTGTCGAGAAGGGTGTTAGTCGATGTAAGGGAGTTGTAAAGGAATGCACACCGGTTAACCTAGCTAAAACGTAGACCACACATGTCTGTTGACCACTTGCTACAATATACAATACCTGATATATCATATTTTAATCCCCAATGAAAGCCGAAATCAGTTGTAGTGTTGCGAATGTGTATTCACCATCTTTTATCCTCCGAATTTCGCGTTGTAATGTTTGTTTATACTTCTTGGGTTCCGAGTTTAATCATTTGAAATAATGGAAATTTGCACCTCCGGTGGATGCTTTAAGTGTTGTTAAGTTCTATGGGCTAGTCGGTTTAACTGCGGAGTTTTCATTGTTGTTTCGTGTGTAAGACATCTCAGAAATCACTATTATAATTTAAAACGCTTTGAAGTTGATCTCGTTTATAAGCCAACAGAATCACTTCACATCACTTTATGCAGGTTAAAAAATATAACAGAGAAAGAAGATGAACCCAATATCATTTACAAAATAAATTGTACCAACTGTAGCAAACACTATTGAACAAATTGGACACCCTTTCCACTTACGCACACACAAACACAATCTGTCAGTGAAATGATACGACATACCATCAGGGATATCAATGCATGTATACAACTACGGACATCAATTCGTCTGGGAGATGGTCGAAATTCTAGATCGCATAATTGTTAAGAATGCCAGAGAATTTCTGAAAGCATGGTATTCAGGTCAATCAGTAATTAATCGATAGATCGATTTAGATTCAATCTGTCAATCCATCCTAAAAACGTCAAGCACTAGCCATGCCAAAGGTCAGCGGGACAAAACAGTCAACTTCAGTACAAAAACAGCCGAAGACAATAAAATCCACGAAAATAACCAATCACAATTTAGGCTACCAGGAAAAACTGAGTTGAGACGTGTAATAACTAAAATTTATTTATGTGTTTATTTGAACACATAAATATTGGTACAAAGGGGCATCGGAAACAAATGCGCCACACAAGTCACTTGGGCTATGATACTGCTCGGGTGCCCAAACCGAAGCAAGTGGTTTTCTTAGGAGGCCAATCCCCGGGCCTTTGACCTAGAGACCTAATCCACAAGCCAGTGGAGCAACGTAAGGAGATGCGGTTCCATGATAACCGATGTTCAACAGTAGGTTCATATGCCATTTATTCTGTCAAGATACTGGAGCCCATGTGCACCATTCGTTTGGAATCAGGGTTTACGAACTCATCTAGATAAATCCTTCATATCCACCAACCTGGTAAAAGCGTCGGATATCCGCTTTTCGTTCTCTCAATTCCGTAAACAACACCCCCGCCACGAGAAGGTAGTGAGCAGGACTTCCCTGACAGTGGTTGCGTACACGTGGTCATGTGAGAGTATTTCGAGAGGGAGGGCTTATTCTCCCCACCCTCGGCCGTACCAGGGCGCTTGGGGGGCGATGACCAAAAAAACTCACTTCTACATGTAGTAAGCATGGAGAATGTTGTCCAGAAAGACAATGAAAACTTTGCAGTTAAACCATCTAGCTCAGAGAACGCTACAACACCTAGAATTGTTGCTCATCCTTTCTAAACTATATTTTGTTTCTTCAGCTGTCTTGATACCATTACTATTTATACTCGTTAGCTATCCATTTGTTATTTTCCTCTTGTTATCCTGAACCAGTGTTATGAATGAGACTGATGCAAATCTGTGTCAAATCGTAGTGTTGATTATGGGTGGATAGGTTCACATTGTATTTACAGATCAATTTTAAATCTAGCTGTTATAGTTCTTGTCACATTCTGTTGTCGATTCTTTAGTTTCCAATGAATGTGTACCTATGTAAATGGTCGATGACCACTAGATTCTTGGTTCGAACTCCGATCCCCTTACACAATAACAAAATCAATACTAATACTCTGTGCTTTTGTGCGTGCGTGCGTACCTACGTACGTACGTAACTGACATTACTGCTTCCATCAATCACAGAATGTTTTATTTCACTAAAAATATTAATCCAGATTGTTTATTTTGATCAATATCTATCATTTTCATGACTTATTGATCGATTTACTCCGTTTATCTGACCTTAAGGTTCCATGTCCTTGAGCTGTTATGTATGATGTATGCTGTCTTGTTTTGTATGTACTACTCTTTATGTCTGTTTACTCGATTCAACTGCTTCGATTTGTTGTGTTTATTTTCTTTCAAAAAAGAATTGCTTATTTATGCACACCACTTGTGCTTCGTGATTAGTTTTAATACACTACCATAATCCAAACAAATCAATTATGATTCAACTTGATTGTTTCTTCTGTATTTCCTTTTTCATCAATGTGACTCACAAATTCACCATTTACACTTCCTTCCTTTTTTAAAGTTAATTAATCACTTTCGACTATTATTATTATTATTATTATTATTATTATTATTATTATTATTATTATCATTATTATTATTATTATTAATAATAATCCTCGAACAACAACAATGAAACAAAACATTAGAGTTTTTGTGATTGTAAACAAAATGTATGAATGTAAAAATTTTTTTGTTTCATAGTTTACACTACACATTGACCTTAATTAGACAATCATTAAAACTTAGAAAGTACTAGTTAGCCGTTTCATCTTAGTGGGGGATTGGAAAATTCTCACTAGTGAAACATTTTTTTGAGATTGATTCTCAAAGTTCTAGTGAGAAGCAGTGATCGGGGCAGTTCAACCACGTTGGATATGGTGCAGTTACCCAGTAATGATGGTTTTAGAATACTTCGAATAGATTGAATTTTGATATGTAAACTATGGGATACCAACTCAGAGATCTTAATCAGTAGAATTTGATGAGCACTATACGAGATGATGGAGAATATTTGTAGCTCAGGATTTTGCAAGTATTGTGGCATCTAAACTGAATGAATTGATTGTAAAGTGTTCGTCGTTCTTCTGGATAACATCATCAGCTCATACTTCGAGAAGAAATAATCTATTGGAATTCCTCCACAATTTTGGCTGACAGATTGTTCTGTTAGTCTGGAATTTGATTCGTTGTTATCCATAGCTGGATTGTTGCTACTTGTGTGTTTGTTTTGGTCGTTTTTCTTCCGACCTGTTTCTGTACTCTAACTTTGCACTTACTGACCCTTTTCTTTACTCTGTTATGAGTTTAATCAATTACAATTTGTCTATCGATTGATGTCCGATTCAAGTGTTGTAGACTTCTAAAAATTCACTAAATTTCTTTTTATTTCCTTTGTTCAATATGTCGACATTTTTCCAGTCGAACTCATGCTCACAATTATCCACATGCATGGATATGAGCGAAGCTATGTTCTGTCATGTGGTATATACGAAAAGGGCTTAATAACGGTCAACTGTATTTCAAGTCAGCAGAACAAGCTGTTTGTCACAGTTGTGGAAAAACTTCAATAGGTTATTTCTTTCCAAATCGCGTATTGATGATGTTGTTCTGAGGAATGATGACAGCTCCACGATCAATTTATTCAGTTAAAAGACTAAAAGATCAGCACAATATATATATATAGCGACAAGATAATCACGATACTAGCTAAAAATTATTTTTATCACGTTCCCTTATTTTATTGGACTGTTTAACTGTTAACCTCTATCATCACCAAAAACAGCTTTAATTAAAATTATGTTGACTATTAAAAAAAATAATTAAAAGCTTTGTAATAGATTAAAATTTTATCTGTGAATTTGAAATGGTTTATGCGTGACTTGTACATGGTATCTGTTTAATAGAGATATGCAAACTAAGCTATTAAGGTTAATTTAGATATTATCAACTCATGTACTGTTAGAAATGTGTGGACGATTGACAATTACAATCCGGCTAAACTGTAGAAAGAGAATCCTTTTTGAAGGATTTTCTAGAAGAAACTGAATTAGTTGGAGTGGTAGTAGTAGTAGTAGTGATGATCTTGTCGATTTAGGAGAGGGACTGCAGAACCCAATAGGTAACTGCCTGAGGGCGGTCACATACACACACAGCTTTTTTATTTGGGTAACTGTGTGCTTTTTAAACCTTACTGTTGACGCTGAGAGTCTTTGATGCGCATTTTGGAGTGTGTTAAGTTTTGAACCCAACTTTTTCTAACTCCTTCCGTTATAAAAATTCAGCATCACATTAATAATTACTAATCCTATCTAAAAGACTTATCTTGATTCTGGTATACTAGACTGTCCAATATATAGATGAACTGAGGTAATAGAAACTTTATTTCATAATATTTAGATCACATTATTCTTATTCCTTCTCAAAATGCTACCCAATTGTAACAATACAATTGTTCAACCTTCAGTTTTATTGCTCAAATCATTACGGGAGGTTCTTATCAGTTCAAATGTTACGTAAAATCTTGGGTATCAGTACGTTTCTCAAATTCAGTTCATCAACCATTTCCTAAACAGAAAGACTGAGTAAGATCTAGAATGACGAAAGATCGCATATATTGTGTTTTCATCAAAACGGTAGTAACTCGATATTCCACCTGAACTTGCCACTAGTTTTAAGTTATGCCACTTGTGATCTCCCAAGATATACATACATCAACTAGGAAGTCTTTACCTTTCGACATACCTCAGTGCAAACAGTCAGGAAATTCATGATTTTTTTGCTATATCTTGTTTTAACATCTGCTAGATTACTCTTCAAATTAACCTTTCTACTATGTGTCAAAATATCTCAGTTGATGGAAATTCAAGGGTACATCAATCAGTTCCTATTTTAATTCACATATCATTCAATATTGACTTGATAATTCCGTCACTATACTGGAGTAATAATTTAAAGCCAATATTAGTAATCTATGCATAGAATCTATATTCATAGGCTAATCTGTATGTTTGTTAATGTCGATGAATAATAATTTGGAATCTTTTTCCAAGAAGAAAAATCATCCAACTAATTATTGATTAATACGTTTTAAGGGGGGTTGTTCCCTTCAACTGTATACATGTGTATAAGTACTTTTTACTGCATTTCATGCACTCCATTAGCACCGAAATAGTAATTTTTTCGAGTTTAATCCACTCTACATATCTGTGTGTGTGTGTGTGTACCAGTGGAGAATACATGTTCATCTTTTGCGCCATTCTTCGTTAATTAATCAATCTTTTTTTTCTGACAAATGACATACTACACTTGTCATTTTTTACTATTACGACTACTGTCGCTACTTATTAAACCACTACTTATCTGATTAATTGTCATGGTTGGTTAAAAACTGCTTTTAGTAAAAAAAAACTGACATCATCGATATTCTGTGCACAATTAAAGTAAATTTTTTTTGTAAGTAACAGTTCACCACCACAGATTAATATTAGTTATACAACCATTGGAAATCAAGTGATTACTAAAGTTTTAGTGAGAAGCTGTGATCAATGGAGTCCCTCAATACTAAGAGTACAAATTCCTGTACTAAGCTTTTCTAAATAATTTTGTTTAATTATACCTAATTCCAAATAGAGATGTAGATAAGAGAATAGAAAAACGACAGTACTGCAAAACGTACTTACGCCTGTTACCCCTCGTGGAGGAGCATAGGCCACCCACCAGCATTCTCCACCCAACTCTGTTCTAGGCAATCCTTTCCAGTTGCTATTCATCCTTTTCATTTCTGCTTCCCATTCCCGGTGCAGTGTGTTCCTTGGTCTTCCTCTTTTCCGTTTACCTTCAGGATTCTAGGTTAGGGTTTGCACTGTGATGCAGTTTGATGATTTATGAAATGTATATCCTATCCACTTCCAATATCTTGTCCTAATTTCCTCTTCATCTGGAAGCTGGTTTATTCTCTCCCGCAGTAGGCTGTTGCTGATGGTATCCGGTCAACGGACATCGATGATCTTGCGTAGACAATTGTTTATCAATACTCGTACATGTTTGATGATATTTGTGGCAGTTCTCCAAGTAGAACTGTATTAACTTTCGTATTGAAGATTGTCACTTTGATATTAGTTGACAGTTGTTTTCAGTCCCATATATTTGTAGGATTTAATTTGTCCTACGGATATACTACTAGAACCGTAAACGCGATACTGGCGAGTACCGAGTCTATGTGGAAGCTATAGTCAGAACAAGGACAACTTGGCTTTAAACTTTATCTGTTTCGACCAGTATTGCGTGTCTTATCGAAATGGATAAAATTATGAGTCACATTAATATAATAGGATAATAATTTCTTTCCATTGGTAAGTCACATGCAACAGGGATAGTTTACAGACACATAAGACCAGTTCAACGTGGTGGACGCTTAAACAACAATTTGATTGATTAGTTATGGAAATATCTAACAATGTTCCTCAAGCGTAGGAATGATGCCCTTGTTTTGCCAATCCTCGCCATTACGTCTGCATCTGATCCTCCTTGTTCATCGATGATGTTGCCCAGATACGTGGAACTTTCCACCTCTTCCAGAGCTTCTCCATCAAGTTTGGTTGGGTTGTTGTTCTCTGTGTTGTATTTGCGGATCTTGGTTTTTCCCTTGTGCATGTTGAGGTCTATTGATTCAGGAGTTTCTGCTACACTGGTTGTCTTGACCTACATTTGTTGATGTTCATAGAACAGAGGAGCCGGGTCATCTGCGAAGTCCGAGTCGTCCATTTACATCCGAACTGTTTATCATATTCCGTAATCCCCCTTATATGTGGAGGTCGACCAGTCGACCACCAAGAGAAAGAGGAAGGGTGAGAGTAAACAACCTTGTCTGACTCCGGTCCTCGCTTAGAATGGGTCTGTGAGCTGTCCTCTTGACACTAAACTTATAGCCCCCAAATGCCCTGGTACGGCAGAGAGTGGGGAGAGTCAACTCTCCCTCTCGAAATACTCTCACATGACCACGTGTACGCAACCACTGTCAGAGAAGTCCTGCTCACTACCTTCTCGTGGCGGGGGTGTTGTTTACGGAATTGAGAGAACGAAAAGCGGATATCCGACGCTTTTACCAGGTTGGTGGATATGGAGGATTTATCTAGATGAGTTCGTAAACCCTGATTCCAAACGAATGGTGCACATGGGCTCCAGTATCTTGACAGAATAAATGGCATATGAACCTACTGTTGAACATCGGTTATCATGGAACCGCATCTCCTTACGTTGCTCCACTGGCTTGTGGATTAGGTCTCTAGGTCAAAGGCTTGGGTATTAGCCTCCTAATAAAACCACCTGTTTAGGTTTGCGTACACTCGGACAGTATTCTAGCCCTCACACAAATCGTATGACGGAGTGTGGCGCATGTATATTTGTTGACTCCTTGTACCAATATTTATGTGTTTAAATAAAATAATAATGAGCTGTCCTCCATTCACGACACCAGTGTAGTCCGTTGCATAATTTCCGTATGATGTTTACAATTTTCTCAGGTACAACATAGTGTACTATAAAATATAAATAACCAATATTGTAAAATAGACTGATGCGAATTCCTTTCATCATTTTATCTACTCGATACATCTTTCAAATTTATACACGGATTCGATCCTTTTTTTATATCTATATTCATTTGAACGGAATATAGCATACACACAAAGAAAGAATACAAACAGGATATTCATAATTTAGCAATCCACTTATAGTCAATTAATTGATAAAACCTCTCTAATTCTAATTTATCCACCCCTCCCCCTCCATTATATGAATTCAGTAAATTCTAGTTCATAAAAAAATAGACTTTCACTTATTACATAAACATATCCACCTATTATTTATCTATCCACTCAACGTTCAATCATTCTATTTTGAACGAAATTTCTTTATCTTATAGTAACGAATGCTCTTATACACACACATACATGACATTAATGGCTATGGTAACAACAAAAATAAATGATTTGTCTTTCTCTCTCTCTCTCTCTCTCTTCATTCAAATGAAATGTATTGCGGTGTATTATTTAATATTGTAAATATTTTGATGAACATAAGTATAGAAAAAAACTATTCATCTCTTTCTCGCTCTTTTTTTCCTGCTTATTTATATACAATAATTGAATGTGTGACTAACTAATCGATCAATTGACCGATTAGTTGTCCATTCAATAGTGTTGTGAACGAGAACATAAAGTGGTGGTGGTGGGGGGGTCGACCGATGTATTTAAATACAAAACTACACAATCTCTCTTAGTAAGAAAGGTATAAGAACCATACACTGAATATTTCATTTGCAAATTTCCATCATTTGTCCTTCATATTCTATATGACTCTTCTAGTTCATAATTTCTTTATATTTTTTCTTTTATTCTCTTCAACTTGATCCTTACCTTCTGTTGTCAGGTTTTCCACTTTCGACTGATGTTGCATACCACTTATGTCTGTCGACATAAGTAGTATACACAACAGTAGTAGTTGAATGAATGGATTGGTTGATTGATTGGTCGATTTGTTTATTAAACTTATTTGTTTGACTGACAGTGTTGATGACTGTTAGTTGATTGTAATCATTATTATTGAAGTGAGGATGGTAGTACTTTCTAGATCCTGTTTATTTTTTGTAAAAATTTCAATGCAGAAAATGATAAAATATTTTCGTATTAGATATTATTATTAACTAAAGATGTGTATTGATTTACATAAAATTGATGGAATTTGGTTAATAGTGGAATCTAAGACGCGCGTTTCATCCTATTTAAGATAAGTTAGTAGCTATCAGGACCCAGTAGCTCAGTGGATAACGTGTTAGCGTCTGAAGGACAAGATTCTGAGTATAAATCATGGGGTGGGGATCAACTCTGGAATGCAGGTACATCCGGCCAATGATGAGTCATAAATAGAACGTTATGCGCGTCTTGGACATCACTACTAGCCACATTCCATATATTCTATGTGAATTTGCCTTAATCACTGATTACGATAACGATGTAAAACTCGAACTACAAAGCCTCCACCTACCTACGGAGACACACATGGGGAGAATGAACAACAATTGGATAGAACTGGAAAGGAAGTCTCAGGAGAGAGTGGGTTGGAGAATGCTGGTCGGTAGCCTATGCTCCATTGGAAGTAATAGGCGTAAGTAAGTAAGTAATTGTGATAAATTTGCTTATCACAATAAAATTAGGTCATATATATGGTTTAATGTCCATAGTGTGTAAATAAACATTGGTATGCAGTTATCTGGGTTTTTTTTCGTATTTCAAAGAAATTGATGTACTTTTTGTCAAGGCAATAAAATATATCAACATATTTTCGTTTTCACATTAGTATTATTATCATTACTATTGTTACTATTATTATTTACAAATGTACTCAGTCTTGTGACTTACATAATTTATGACTCCAAATAACAGCACGTGGTGGTTTCTCTCTTTTTCTCTCTCTCTCTCTCTCTCTCTCTCTCTCTCTGCATAGATTATTATTAACTAATAATTAGTGGCTTTATTCAATATTATATTTCGGGTACAATATAGAAATTCTCACCACACAGTATTTCAACAAGTTTCTTACACACAAAAAACAGAAACAAAGACAAAAAAGGGTTTAAAAAACCCGAAAAACTGTACAACTTTTCAAATTAGAGACATGTTAAGAATGCAGGTTATTGACTAGGTTAACTCTAATAACCTATTCGTTATAGAGTATATTTGCTAGGTAAAGTATTATAGAACTTTTATACATTTGCTTGCGTGCATGGATTTTAATGTAATTACGTCTCGTTCTACCAGAAGATATACAAGAAGATAACAGTGAAGATTATGGTTATTATCTGATAAAATAACACCTACCAGGAGTTTGCATGACTTTAGATGTCTAACCACAACCAATATTAATTATGACCTCGAAAGATTCACCACACACCTTGCTAACTGCCTTCAGCACTCTCCGCAATACAGCAAAATCTTTTCTCAAAAGCCCGAGAAAGAATAATGGAGATAATAGATCTCTCTATCTCTTACAAATCTTTTTTTAAATTTTCTAAACATTAAATAATTTCCGGCAATTATTGATTATCGATATTCTCATGTTCATAATATTTATCTTTCAGTGAAGTACTATGATGCCTTAGAATATGATATGCCTGTGTGTTATTCCTGAAATACGTGTATGTGTGTGTGTGTATGATTTACTAACTTGTTTTGGAGTATGTAAAAACAGTGGATACTACTTAGCTTAAAAACATAAAATTCAGTGAAGTAATTTCTTTCCTTTTCCAATAAATCTATTACATCACTTATATTCATTGTCTATATTTCCCCACAAAATTGTTCCTTAAACGTTCATATATATGTATATACAATTGTATAGCATGATACTAAGTTCTTTGAAAAGAAATCCTTTTGATCAATTTCCTGCTGTTAATATTACTCACAACCATTGGAATGATTGTTATAACTAGCCTAGTGTTTCAATTGCTGAAATAGTGTGACAGGACTAAAGTATAATAGTTGTGACCTTAAGCGGCTTTTAAATAATCTTCAAGGATGTTTTTTTTTTTACCATCTTTAGCCAATCAGAGGACAGTTAGTAAAAATATTAAAGAATTCATTCATATTACTGAAAAGCTTACCACTTACTAATTCTGTCTAAATAATTTTTTCTCTACCATACTTTCTTTTCCAAAGGACTATTTCTTCAATATTTACAATTAAACCCATCCCACCTATAAACAGTGTTTCTCTCATCAACATTTCTGCTCACACTTCTCTACAATATTAATACTATTGCCCTTTTTTGACTTGGTTTGCATCAATAAAGACAACTGCATCATTTATCAGTGTTTATGTGGTCCAATTCATTATTTAAAAAAAGTATTAGTTATCTACAAGTCACTTTCCATCTCCTTCAAATGGCCTGTTGCAGTTGAGGGTGGAAAGAGTCCGCTCTCCCTCTTGAAATGCTCTCACATGACCACGCGTAAACAGCCACTGACAGGAAAGTCCTATTCACTGCCTTCTCGCACCACGGGTGTTGTTTAAGAAATTGAGAGGACGAAAAGCGAATGTCCGACGCTTTAACCGGGTTGGTGGATATGGAGAAACAACCTAGGGGAGTTGGAAAACTCTCATTCCAAACTAATGGTGCACATGGGCTCCAGGATCCTGACAGAAAAAATGTTGTATGAACCTATTGCTGGTCACCGGCCACTATGGGACTGCATCTCCTAAAGTTGCTCCACTGACTTGTGGATCAATCCTTTAGTTCGAAGGCTCTGGGTATGTCCCCCTTAGTAAACCACTTACTTCGGTCTGGGCAACCGGGCAGTATCACAGACCACACACAAATCGGATGATTTGTGTGGCGCATATGTATTCGATGCCCCTTTGTACCAATATTTATGGTCCAGATGAATAAATAAAATAGTAAGAATAAAGTCAGCTCTTACCAAGACTTCCTATGCCTACGTAGTTAGCGCTAGGGTATAACATGATCACATTTATCTTAATATTCCACTTGATTTATTTTTTGCAATACAATCACAAAAAATTAATTTTCCCAAACAGTTCCTTACCTTGTATTTCATTTCATTATTGTCGGTATTAGAAGGTAGATGATTGATATTCAACGTATTCATTCGAATTACCTAATGTGACGTTGAAGTAACATTTTGAAACTTCATTAACCTTTTCTTATACTTTTACAAAATATCTCACTCCCCCCCACACAGATACACACCTATAGCCGACTTTCTAACACAATTGGGATGTGAAAACTTATTAATGTTATTCAACTGATGAAACAAAAAATAATGGCGTCTAAAATTTGAAGCAAAACTAACTGAATGAATTAATATCATTGTATAGTAAATTAAATGTCAAAAATAAACATCAATTACACAATTCAGTGAGTTATAAAGCAATTGTTGGTGGAAAATTTAAATCGATCAAGTTTTATGAGACATACTAATTCTCAATAGTTAACTATCAACATTACTATTTTACTGTGTAAATTTGGTCCAAAATGTATAAGTAGAATTGAATACCTTTCAGATTGGTCAAATAAATACCTACCATAGAAAACCTGGAAGCACTGGACGGCCGTTTCGTCCTAGTGTGGGACTCCTCAGCAGTGCGCGTCCACGATCCCGCCTCCCCTAAGATTCGAACCTAGAATCCATCAGTCTCGCGCGCGAGCGCTTAACCATTAAACGTCTGAGTCGGCATCCAGTGGTGTTAATGTCTGACTTCAACCAGTCCACGAGGAGTCCCATATTAGGATGAAACGGGCGTCCAGTGCTTCCAGGTTTTCCATGGTGGTCTAGCTTCAATTGACTCATGATTTCAATTATTGAAATTACTAAAATCTCCACAAAACCCGTTCTGAAAATAAATATCTCACGAAAAAATTAATTCATTGTGAGATTTTTTCTCTCCAGGAAATCCCTCTCATTTCTGTTGAAAAAAGGACTCTAATATGGCTGAAATTCTGTAATTCATTGTATTGTACACCTGTAAATACTTCCATTATTATATTATGTTCTGATAATAACATTTAATAACACTGTGTTGAACAAGTTATTGGCTGCCGGTACTCAGTAGTCTAAATGAACCACACGTTAGCCGTTTAAAGCATTGGGTACTAGGTCTGAATCTTAATGTGCACAACATCAATATTAGGATGTGACAGGTATATTCATTTGACGAGTTTCAAGTAGAATGGAACATACATACGAAATTCCATTGCTTGTCGTATACTATATATTACTAGAATTTATGTTGGTGGCTTTTTCCCGATTGTCTTGTTCAACTTCTAGAATAACGTACCACCTTGTAGTTTATTGTATTTTTTAATTCAAGCTAAACTATAAAAGGGAGTTTGAACAAATTTCTAAATAATTTTGACAAACTCTTAACACACATTTATCTGAATAAGAAAACAGCAAGTTCATGTAAATCAGCGATTTATAATTCCAAAACTAGAATTCAAGTTCAATATTATGATCAGAATGGGTTTTGTGGAGATTTCTAGAAATTTCACTGGTTAAAATCCTGAGTCAATTGAAACTAGACCACCATGGAAAACCTGGAAGCACTGGACGGCCGTTTCGTCCTAGTATGGGACTCCTCAGCAGTGCGCATCCACGATTAAGCCCCCCCCCCGCGAGATTCGAACATTAACACCGTTGGATGCCGGCCCAGTGGTCTAGTTGGTTGAGCGCCTGGCGCGAGACCGATAGGTCCTGGGTTCGACGACCGCCCAGTGCTTCCAGGTTTTCCATGGTGGTCTAGCTTCAATTGACTCATGATTTCAACCAGTTAAATATTATGGTTTAAAGCTAGAATTTAAGGGTTTTACAGTTAGTCAATATATGTTCCAAAATTTCTTAATCCTAAATAATAAACTCTACGCCTTAACTCTTAATTCTAATCACTCCTATAACAATATAATTCCAAACTGAATACCTAAATCTCAATCCCAATTCTTAATTCAAATATCTAATGATGTTGTTTTTCATCATTAAAGTAGGTTAAGATATTTTCTTGAATTTAATTATTCATAATACAATCAAGAAGTAACAATAACTTAGTCAAATAATCTATTTTATTAATCGAGTAGACATATTGTTGATTCAAAATATATTCCGTGACCTTAGAGAGATTTATACATTCATCATTATCATCATCATTAGTTCACTCTTATAGTTCTGGTTTACCACTATAGATAAAGATATTAATTATACTAAATTGAACTGATACAAGGTTTTTTGTATGCAATGATGGATAGTGGCTAGCAGTGGAGTCCAGAATGCGCGTTTCGTCCTATTTGGGACTCATCAGCTGGATGTACCTACATCTCAGAGTTGATGTTCACTCTGGAACTCGAACCCAGGACGAAACCCGCGTCCTGGATTCCACTGCTAGCCACTATCCATCATTGCTTACAAAAAGCTTGTGAATTAAGGCAATATCGAGGCATACGAACAGTATGCACATATGCCAATAACAGACTGATCAATTGCAGTCTTAAACCTCAATGGGAAGATACAAGTCAAACAATACCAAGTGATACAAAGGTGTTTCTCAGTAATGGTAAATGATAAGTATTCGATATTTAACAGTTGATTAAACTCTGTGTAGTCAGTTAGTAAAGTGTAATAGTATCAATAATTTGTAAGCAACTAATGTAATCTTTAATTTACGAAAAATGAAGTATAGAAATGATTAGTAGTCGTAATGATAATAACATCCATCGTACAAAATAAGTTTATAACCTCATTGTGTAAAGTGAATTTTTATGCATTCTTATCTGACTTCTGACTGATAAGTAGGTTTCATGTATCGTATCATCTAGTCTTTATACTGAAATCCTGTAGATTAATTTCTCTCCTAAACGAGATTTTTCTTCCATTTCATCACACTGATTTGCATTTTAATTTATTGATTGATTGGCTAAATTAGATAGATCAGTTAACTTGTATCTCCTATCAAAATTACCAGCTTCCAAATGTTATCAGTAAAAAGTTGTGAATATTATTGAGTTTCATTGAAATTATGTGCTTACTAGTGACTACCTTCGAGAGGGAATTTCCAGAGTCTTAGTTAGAATCCTTACCCCTTGATTAGTACGTAACCTCATTTGTTATTTATTCTCGAATCGATTTTTGTGATGCAATCTTTTCTATCCTCCTATAGACATATATTTTCCATATAACTATATATACAAATGTACAGCTTAAGTGGATGGTTTCGTCGAAAGGAAGATTTTTTTCACTGAATTCTCTTCCTCTTATTCAACGACACTATGGATTAATTTAATTATCACAACAATAATGACAATAAAAAGTGTACTAAAACCTGAAATACTTTGGAACTCAATCAGTAGAATTTTAAACAGTCAATAATTGAACTAGATCACTGTTTTGAATTTGACTGCTGCCCACCAGATTCCACGTTATATGTTTCGATACTTGTTTATTCGTGAATACTACATAAGATATTTATAATTTTTATTTGGTTTTTCTAAAAAAGTTATAATATTTTATTTTGTTTATTCAGGTAAAAGATTCTATTGATCTGTTTACACTTCGACGTCATGCTGTAAAAATTATTAGTAAACTAGGTGTACGAAAAATTCCCGGTGGTTGGAGTCAAGCATTACATGAAGCTAGTTTAATGCGAAGATTATCTGCTTGTCGACATGTGGTTTCATTAGTTGTTGTATTACGACTAGAAAATCCAGATAGATTATGTTTAGTTATGGAGCATTGTCTTGGATCAGTACATGATTTACAAGCTTCCGGTGTACCATCTCATACAGCTTTAAGTTCAGAAAATGAATTTGAATTAGATGAATTCAATGCTAAATCATCCTCTCCACGATTATCATATTTTAAACATCAACATGGACAATCATCAGATGTTGTATTAAATGAAAACATTTCAAAAGATAAAAGAAAAAATGTTGATTCTTCTGAAAAGTTGAATAAATCTCGTCGATTTCATCCTAGATTATCAATGGGATCTACACAGATCAATCAAGAAACAGATACAAAATTTAATAAATCAAAAAGTCGTAAAACATCATCCATAGAACAACCAACAAAAAAACGTACATCCTCTCAACAACAACAACAATTTCGTCGACTTCCTGAAGCACAAGCGCATGCCTACTTTTTACAGGTAAATCATTATTATCTTTTCCCTATAGGTAGTTTGTCTAGATTATTGAGTTTCATAATTTACACCGCGAACTAATAATAACAATAATGATGATATTAGCGAATTGGTTGAAGCTGAACATGTAAAACATTGGATGCTGCCGATTCAATTACTTTGAAAGGTTAGACGTCCGCCTGAAAATCTTGTACCGGATCCCCTTTGAATTAGGGTTGTGGATCCTCACTAGAACGATACAGCCGTCCAACCCATTCTAATTTTTAGTGCTTGGCCAATCAAGATCATTTCGTAATGTAAATTTTGAATTTTATTATTATTCGGATCCTATACTTTGTCCTTGTTCCTGCTCCCAGCTGAGGGGAGGGATAAAGGCAAACGACCTTCAGATTTTGACTAGTTTTAGCCAGTCAGGAGACAGTGAAGATAAATAAACGACTTCTTATACTAGGACTTATGAGATAGAGTTTAGAATTTTCGCATTATAGGTTATATTTGCCTGTAATGAAAAATACTTTAACTCCACATCTTGACTCTATTTTGATGAATGCGCCATGACATTAAAGAGATTTGCATGCTCATCATTCGTTCGTAGGTATAATTCGGTATTATGACGATAAAAATGAAAAAGCAATAACAAACAACGGAAGCGTTTTTTTAGGATATTACTACTTTTTGTCCAGTCTTATTATAAAATTGGATAACTTAGCTGACTGATCCTAAGATGTGAAGATATACCGTCGAATAACTTTTGTAATTTTAAGCCATTTAATTAATCAGGAGACGGAAGATTAATCTATAATTCATCATGTTAAGATTTGACATAAAAATATGAAGTTTATAATCCTTGCATTATAGCTGATGTCAGTTTGTGATAAAATCTGGAACTATGACTCTCAATCTTAATTTCTAACTATTCTTATATAAATATATATATATATATGATAAAAAATTTTACTTTAAAATCACTTGGGTAATTCCGTCACACATCCTCACATTATTCACTAATAGTTTTCTTTCCGAAATGTCAAATGGTCATGCAAGGGGCATGTGTCATGAAGGTAATGTAAAATTAATATGTGAAGTAAGACTGAGCTAATTGAACAGTCTAACTTTTGAGTCCTTCTGTCCATTTTTTAATCAATTCAAATGGAGATAGACCAAGTGTATTGTCACAAATAGAAACATATTTTTGATGGGGATAAAAGAACTCATCGTAAATCCTGTGAATTATATTGTTAAGATTTTTTAATTTCCCGTTGTTGATATTCAGGTCTACAGTTGATCAATACCTTTTGCCATATGTAGATCCTGATATTACCTCCATGTAGCATTATGCCACAAGTTTTGTATATTCAGTATATGACTAACCGTGGAATCCAGAATGGGCGTTTCATCCACTGTGCGGCTTGTCATCTGTTTGTGCCTGGATCTCAGTATTTTTATATTCACATTAAGACTTAAACCTAGTATCTTTCACTTCTAACACCCAAAGAGCTATTAACTAAACCACTGAATCCGAATAACCATTAGATTGTTCAGTGAGTATAATGGTACTGAGTTCGAGTCTCAGTGGAAACGTCAACACGGATGCAG